>NW_027442214.1:0-168931 GCF_048569485.1 Anomaloglossus baeobatrachus
AAAGCAGACGGCTGTAGCCTGAAAACCACAGCTGGCAGCTTTACCGTGGTTGGGGATCTAATGTGGAGGTCCCCTCAGGCTCTTTTTTATAATTATTTTATAAATATTAATAATTACACAATAAAAGTAGGGGACCCCCCAAATTGGATCACCAGCCAAGGTAAAGCGGACAGCTGTGGTCTGGTATTCTCAGGGTGGGAAGGTCCATAGTTATTGGGCCTTCACAGCCTAAAAATAGCAGGCCGCAGGCACCCCAGACGTGGCGCATCCACTAGATGCGCCAATCCTGGCGCTTCACCCCAGCTCATCCCGTGCCCTGGTGCAGTGGCAAACGGGGTAATAAATCGGGTTGATACTAGCTGTAAAGTCACCTGAGATCAAGCCCAGCAGTTTGTGATGTCATGGCGTCTATTAGATACCCAACATCATAAACTGTCAGTACTAACAAAAACAAAAAATCGACAAAAGAAATTTATTTGAAAAAACAGTCCCCAAAACATTTCCTCTTTCACCAATTTATTGTAAGAAAAAAAATAAAGGGGTCCCACGACGACTCTGGACCGTCTAGAATATGGGGGGGAGACACTCAGGGAACGTATCCCCCATTTTCTAGGAGTGCGGACCCTTCATGTGAGGAGTGTGGGTGCAATGAATCTGCACTCACTCTCCCCGGGTCCACAGCAGCAGAGTCCATGTCGTAATGGTTGCTACCAAAGCTGCAATGCCCTGCTCATGAGGTAAGGGCATGCCTAATCAGGAGAACTACTGTAGAGGAAGCTCTGCTCACTGGTATATAGGTGCTCAGAGGTAATAATAGATAAAATTAGTGAGTAACCTCGGCACTCTATATCTCCCAGACTAAGTCAGTAAGTCACAACGGATAGTAATGCAAAATCACTCTTTATTGGTCCGTATTAAGAAAATTTTTTTTTCATAAGCATATATGTTTTTGTCCAAAACAAGTTACAAATGACGTTTCGGCCTGAGCCTTCGTCAGATTGGACTTATCTGCATGTAATCATGAAAAATGACAATAATCAGTATCACATAAGAGTGAGAGAACAATAACATAAACTCGAACAATGTAGAGGTACAATTGGGATGCAGCAAAAAAATTGCAACACAGCAAGAAATGAAACACATGATACAAATGTCATAATACAGTACAAGGACAATATAGTAATGACAAATATGGGGTCAGAGTAGACTTAGACAGCTCTGGTACGAAAGAGATGTCAATCATAAAGTAACATGTGCAGTAGGTGTAGAGCTACACTATGCATGGCAGAGCTAATGGGTAGACCGACCATAGAAAAAGTAGAGAAAAAGTGGAGAAAAAGTGGAGAATAAGTGGAACATAAGAGGAGAAAAAGTGGAGAAAAAGTGGAGAAAAAAGTGGAGAAAAAGTGGAGAAAAAGTGGAGAAAAAGTGGAGATTAAGAGGAGAAAAAGTGGAGAAAAAAGTGGAGAAAAAGTGGAGAAAAAGTGGAGCATAAGAGGAGAAAAAGTGGAGAAAAAGTGGAGAAAAAGTGGAGCATAAGAGGAGAAAAAGTGGAGAAAAAGTGGAGAAAAAGTGGAGCATAAGAGGAGAAAAAGTGGAGATTAAGAGGAGAAAAAGTGGAGAAAAAGTGGAGCATAAGAGGAGAAAAAGTGGAGAAAAAGTGGAGAAAAAGTGGAGAAAAAGTGGAGCATAAGAGGAGAAAAAGTGGAGAAAAAAGTGGAGAAAAAGTGGAGAAAAAGTGGAGCATAAGAGGAGAAAAAGTGGAGAAAAAGTGGAGAAAAAGTGGAGCATAAGAGGAGAAAAAGTGGAGAAAAAGTGGAGAAAAAGTGGAGCATAAGAGGAGAAAAAGTGGAGAAAAAGTGGAGCATAAGAGGAGAAAAAGTGGAGAAAAAAGTGGAGAAAACGTGGAGAAAACGTGGAGAAAAAGTGGAGAAAAAGTGGAGAAAAAGTGGAGCATAAGAGGAGAAAAAGTGGAGAAAAAGTGGAGAAAAAAGTGGAGAAAAAGTGGAGAAAAAGTGGAGAAAAAGTGGAGAAAAAGTGGAGAAAAAGTGGAGCATAAGAGGAGAAAAAGTGGAGAAAAAGTGGAGAAAAAGTGGAGAAAAAGTGGAGCATAGAGGAGAGTGGAGAAAAAGTGGAGAAAAAGTGGAGAAAAAGTGGAGAAAAAGTGGAGATTAAGAGGAGAAAAAGTGGAGATTAAGAGGAGAAAAAGTGGAGAAAAAGTGGAGAAAAAGTGGAGAAAAAGTGGAGAAAAAGTGGAGCATAAGAGGAGAAAAAGTGGAGATTAAGAGGAGAAAAAGTGGAGAAAAAGTGGAGAAAAAGTGGAGAAAAAGTGGAGCATAAGAGGAGAAAAAGTGGAGAATAAGAGGAGAAAAAGTGGAGAATAAGTGGAGAAAAAAATGGAGAAAAAGTGGAGAAAAAGTGGAGAGAAAGTGGAAAAAAAAATGGAGAAAAAGTGGAACACCCTTTGGTACCTTTCATGTGGCACTAAGGGGTGCTTAGCTTTGTATTTAGCCAAAAAAATGAAAAAAAAATGACATAGGGTTCCCCCTAGTTTTGTAGCCAGCTAGGGTAAAGCAGACGGCTGCAGCCTGCAGACCACAGCTGGCAACCTCACCTTGGCTGGTAATCCAAAACTGAGGGCACCCCACGCTGTTATTTTAAATTAAATAAATAATTGAAAAAAAAAACACGTAGGGGTCCCCCAAAATTGGATCACCAGCCAAGGTAAAGCAGACAGCTGGGGCCTGATATTCTCAGACTAGGGAGGTCCATGGTTATTGGAATCTCCCCAGCCTAAAAATAGCAGGCCGCAGCCGCCCCAGAAGTGGCGCATCCATTAGATGCGCCAATCCTGGTGCTTCGCCCCAGCTCATCCCGCGCCCTGGTGCGGTGGCAAACGGGGTAATATTTGGGGTTAATACCAGATGTGTAATGTCACCTGGCATCAAGCCCTGGGGTTGGTGAGGTCAGGCGTCTATCAGATACCCGACATCACCAACCCAGTCAGTAATAAAAAAAAAATACACGACAAACACATTTTTATTTGAAAAAACACTCCCCAAAACATTCCCTCTTTAACCAATTTATTAGATTGAAAAACAAATCCAGGTCTGGTGTAATCCAAGGGGTTGCCATGACGATCCACACTGTCCCAGTCAATGAAGAGCAGGATGTTCCCCATTGGCTGGGAGAGCAATGCAGTGACCTGAGCTAACATCAATGGGTCAGCCCAGGTCACTGCAGGGGGGTGACAAGTGCTGCTGTCAGCGAGGTACATTACCTGCGCTGATCTCCAGCACACTGACAGCCCCTGTCACTGAGCTCAATGACCGCCCGGCGCCTTCACACCAAGTATCGCGAGAGGTCCGTGACGTCACCGCTAGTCAGTCTCGGGTCGGAAGCGATAGGTGATGTGACAAGCGGCGGCCATGGAGGACAGTGACAGCGCTGAGGTCGGGATGGCGGGACTTCATCACCGCAGGTAAGCCGAGCGAGCGAGCGAGCGGGCGGGCGGGGGGGGGCGGGTGGATGTGTGTGTGTGTGTGTGTGTGTGTTTGTGTATGTGTATGTATGTGTACATGCCGCGGGCAGGAGGGGGCGGAGCGAGCTGAGCGGGAAAGTGTGGGCTTCCTGCACGTAACTAAGATAAACATCGGGTTACTAACCAAAGCGCTTTGCTTGGATACCCGATGTTTATCTTGGTTACCAGCTTGTGGCAGGCTGCCAGCGATGTCTCCTGCACACTGTAGCTGTAAAAAGCCCTGCTTTTTGCTGCTAGAACCGTTCTCGAACGTATCTAGAACTATCGAGCTTTTAGCAAAAAGCTCGAGTTCTAGTTCGATCTCGAACAGCCCAAAAATCACTCGAGCCGCGAACTGGAGAACCACGAACCACGAACCGCGCTCAACTCTACTCGAGAGTGCAAAGTAGCCAAATGAAACTTTTACTGGATTTCCACTTACTTTATCAAATCTCATCTCCACCACACAGGACAAGTTTGCATCTGTTATAGTTTTGGAGAAAATTGTGGTCATTTCATTTATGCGCGAATGTGTTCAGATTGCTATTCTATTGCATTTGGCACATGGTGACGATTATCTCGAGAGTGCAAAGTAGCCAAATGAAACTTTTACTGGATTTCCACTTACTTTATCAAATCTCATCTCCACCACACAGGACAAGTTTGCAGCTGTTATAGTTTTGGAGAAAATTGTGGTCATTTCATTTATGCGCGAATGTGTTCAGATTGCTATTCTATTGCATTTGGCACATGGTGACGATTATCTCGAGAGTGCAAAGTAGCCAAATGAAACTTTTACTGGATTTCCACTTACTTTATCAAATCTCATCTCCACCACACAGGACAAGTTTGCATCTGTTATAGTTTTGGAGAAAATTGTGGTCATTTCATTTATGCGCGAATGTGTTCAGATTGCTATTCTATTGCATTTGGCACATGGTGACGATTATCTCGAGAGTGCAAAGTAGCCAAATGAAACTTTTACTGGATTTCCACTTACTTTATCAAATCTCATCTCCACCACACAGGACAAGTTTGCATCTGTTATAGTTTTGGAGAAAATTGTGGTCATTTCATTTATGCGCGAATGTGTAAAGATTGCTATTCTATTGCATTTGGCACATGGTGACGATTATCTCGAGAGTGCAAAGTAGCCAAATGAAACTTTTACTGGATTTCCACTTACTTTATCAAATCTCATCTCCACCACACAGGACAAGTTTGCATCTGTTATAGTTTTGGAGAAAATTGTGGTCATTTCATTTATGCGCGAATGTGTTCAGATTGATATTCTATTGCATTTGGCACATGGTGACGATTATCTCGGGTGCAAAGTAGCCAAATGAAACTTTTACTGGATTTCCACTTACTTTATCAAATCTCATCTCCACCACACAGGACAAGTTTGCATCTGTTATAGTTTTTGAGAAAATTGTGGTCATTTCATTTATGCGCGAATGTGCTCAGATTGCTATTCTATTGCATTTGGCACATGGTGACGATTATCTCGAGAGTGCAAAGTAGCCAAATGAAACTTTTACTGGATTTCCACTTACTTTATCAAATCTCATCTCCACCACACAGGACAAGTTTGCATCTGTTATAGTTTTGGAGAAAATTGTGGTCATTTCATTTATGCGCGAATGAGCTCAGATTGCTATTCTATTGCATTTGGCACATGGTGACGATTATCTCGAGAGTGCAAAGTAGCCAAATGAAACTTTTACTGGATTTCCACTTACTTTATCAAATCTCATCTCCACCACACAGGACAAGTTTGCATCTGTTATAGTTTTGGAGAAAATTGTGGTCATTTCATTTATGCGCGAATGTGTTCAGATTGCTATTCTATTGCATTTGGCACATGGTGACTATTATCTCGAGAGTGCAAAGTAGCCAAATGAAACTTTTACTGGATTTCCACTTACTTTATCAAATCTCATCTCCACCACACAGGACAAGTTTGCATCTGTTATAGTTTTTGAGAAAATTGTGGTCATTTTATTTAGGCGCGAATGTGCTCAGATTGCTATTCTATTGCATTTGGCACATGGTGACGATTATCTCGAGAGTGCAAAGTAGCCAAATGAAACTTTTACTGGATTTCCACTTACTTTATCAAATCTCATCTCCACCACACAGGACAAGTTTGCATCTGTTATAGTTTTGGAGAAAATTGTGGTCATTTCATTTATGCGCGAATGTGTTCAGATTGCTATTCTATTGCATTTGGCACATGGTGACGATTATCTCGAGAGTGCAAAGTAGCCAAATGAAACTTTTACTGGATTTCCACTTACTTTATCAAATCTCATCTCCACCACACAGGACAAGTTTGCATCTGTTATAGTTTTTGAGAAAATTGTGGTCATTTCATTTATGCGCGAATGTGCTCAGATTGCTATTCTATTGCATTTGGCACATGGTGACGATTATCTCGAGAGTGCAAAGTAGCCAAATGAAACTTTTACTGGATTTCCACTTACTTTATCAAATCTCATCTCCACCACACAGGACAAGTTTGCATCTGTTATAGTTTTGGAGAAAATTGTGGTCATTTCATTTATGCGCGAATGTGTTCAGATTGCTATTCTATTGCATTTGGCACATGGTGACGATTATCTCGAGAGTGCAAAGTAGCCAAATGAAACTTTTACTGGATTTCCACTTACTTTATCAAATCTCATCTCCACCACACAGGACACGTTTGCATCTGTTATAGTTTTGGAGAAAATTGTGGTCATTTCATTTATGCGCGAATGTGTTCAGATTGATATTCTATTGCATTTGGCACATGGTGACGATTATCTCAAGAGTGCAAAGTAGCCAAATGAAACTTTTACTGGATTTCCACTTACTTTATCAAATCTCATCTCCACCACACAGGACAAGTTTGCATCTGTTATAGTTTTGGAGAAAATTGTGGTCATTTCATTTATGCGCGAATGTGTTCAGATTGCTATTCTATTGCATTTGGCACATGGTGACGATTATCTCGAGAGTGCAAAGTAGCCAAATGAAACTTTTACTGGATTTCCACTTACTTTATCAAATCTCATCTCCACCACACAGGACAAGTTTGCATCTGTTATAGTTTTGGAGAAAATTGTGGTCATTTCATTTATGCGCGAATGTGTTCAGATTGATATTCTATTGCATTTGGCACATGGTGACGATTATCTCGAGAGTGCAAAGTAGCCAAATGAAACTTTTACTGGATTTCAACTTACTTTATCAAATCTCATCTCCACCACACAGGACAAGTTTGCATCTGTTATAGTTTTGGAGAAAATTGTGGTCATTTCATTTATGCGCGAATGTGTTCAGATTGATATTCTATTGCATTTGGCACATGGTGACGATTATCTCGAGAGTGCAAAGTAGCCAAATGAAACCTTTACTGGATTTCCACTTACTTTATCAAATCTCATCTCCACCACACATGACAAGTTTGCATCTGTTATAGTTTTGGAGAAAATTGTGGTCATTTCATTTATGCGCGAATGTGTTCAGATTGCTATTCTATTGCATTTGGCACATGGTGACGATTATCTCGAGAGTGCAAAGTAGCCAAATGAAACTTTTACTGGATTTCCACTTACTTTATCAAATCTCATCTCCACCACACAGGACAAGTTTGCATCTGTTATAGTTTTGGAGAAAATTGTGGTCATTTCATTTATGCGCGAATGTGCTCAGATTGCTATTCTATTGCATTTGGCACATGGTGACGATTATCTCGAGAGTGCAAAGTTGCCAAATGAAACTTTTACTGGATTTCCACTTACTTTATCAAATCTCATCTCCACCACACAGGACAAGTTTGCATCTGTTATAGTTTTGGAGAAAATTGTGGTCATTTCATTTATGCGCGAATGTGTTCAGATTGCTATTCTATTGCATTTGGCACATGGTGACGATTATCTCGAGAGTGCAAAGTAGCCAAATGAAACTTTTACTGGATTTCCACTTACTTTATCAAATCTCATCTCCACCACACAGGACAAGTTTGCATCTGTTATAGTTTTGGAGAAAATTGTGGTCATTTCATTTATGCGCGAATGTGTTCAGATTGCTATTCTATTGCATTTGGCACATGGTGACGATTATCTCGAGAGTGCAAAGTAGCCAAATGAAACTTTTACTGGATTTCCACTTACTTTATCAAATCTCATCTCCACCACACAGGACAAGTTTGCATCTGTTATAGTTTTGGAGAAAATTGTGGTCATTTCATTTATGCGCGAATGTGTTCAGATTGCTATTCTATTGCATTTGGCACATGGTGACGATTATCTCGAGAGTGCAAAGTAGCCAAATGAAACTTTTACTGGATTTCCACTTACTTTATCAAATCTCATCTCCACCACACAGGACAAGTTTGCATCTGTTATAGTTTTTGAGAAAATTGTGGTCATTTCATTTATGCACGAATGTGCTCAGATTGCTATTCTATTGCATTTGGCACATGGTGACGATTATCTCGAGAGTGCAAAGTTGCCAAATGAAACTTTTACTGGATTTCCACTTACTTTATCAAATCTCATCTCCACCACACAGGACAAGTTTGCATCTGTTATAGTTTTGGAGAAAATTGTGGTCATTTCATTTATGCGCGAATGTGTTCAGATTGCTATTCTATTGCATTTGACACATGGTGACGATTATCTCGAGAGTGCAAAGTAGCCAAATGAAACTTTTACTGGATTTCTACTTACTTTATCAAATCTCATCTCCACCACACAGGACAAGTTTGCATCTGTTATAGTTTTGGAGAAAATTGTGGTCATTTCATTTATGCGCGAATGTGTTCAGATTGCTATTCTATTGCATTTGGCACATGGTGACGATTATCTCGAGAGTGCAAAGTAGCCAAATGAAACTTTTACTGGATTTCCACTTACTTTATCAAATCTCATCTCCACCACACAGGACAAGTTTGCATCTGTTATAGTTTTGGAGAAAATTGTGGTCATTTCATTTATGCGCGAATGTGTTCAGATTGCTATTCTATTGCATTTGGCACATGGTGACGATTATCTCGAGAGTGCAAAGTAGCCAAATGAAACTTTTACTGGATTTCCACTTACTTTATCAAATCTCATCTCCACCACACAGGACAAGTTTGCATCTGTTATAGTTTTGGAGAAAATTGTGGTCATTTCATTTATGCGTGAATGTGTTCAGATTGCTATTCTATTGCATTTGGCACATGGTGACGATTATCTCGAGAGTGCAAAGTAGCCAAATGAAACTTTTACTGGATTTCCACTTACTTTATCAAATCTCATCTCCACCACACAGGACAAGTTTGCATCTGTTATAGTTTTGGAGAAAATTGTGGTCATTTCATTTATGCGCGAATGTGTTCAGATTGCTATTCTATTGCATTTGGCACATGCTGACGATTATCTCGAGAGTGCAAAGTAGCCAAATGAAACTTTTACTGGATTTCCACTTACTTTATCAAATCTCATCTCCACCACACAGGACAAGTTTGCATCTGTTATAGTTTTGGAGAAAATTGTGGTCATTTCATTTATGCACGAATGTGCTCAGATTGCTATTCTATTGCATTTGGCACATGGTGACGATTATCTCGAGAGTGCAAAGTAGCCAAATGAAACTTTTACTGGATTTCCACTTACTTTATCAAATCTCATCTCCACCACACAGGACAAGTTTGCATCTGTTATAGTTTTGGAGAAAATTGTGGTCATTTCATTTATGCGCGAATGTGTTCAGATTGCTATTCTATTGCATTTGGCACATGGTGACAATTATCTCGAGAGTGCACAGTAGCCAAATGAAACTTTTACTGGATTTCCACTTACTTTATCAAATCTCATCTCCACCACACAGGACAAGTTTGCATCTGTTATAGTTTTTGAGAAAATTGTGGTCATTTCATTTATGCGCGAATGTGCTCAGATTGCTATTCTATTGCATTTGGCACATGGTGACGATTATCTCGAGAGTGCAAAGTTGCCAAATGAAACTTTTACTGGATTTCCACTTACTTTATCAAATCTCATCTCCACCACACAGGACAAGTTTGCATCTGTTATAGTTTTGGAGAAAATTGTGGTCATTTCATTTATGCGCGAATGTGTTCAGATTGATATTCTATTGCATTTGGCACATGGTGACGATTATCTCGAGAGTGCAAAGTAGCCAAATGAAACTTTTACTGGATTTCCACTTACTTTATCAAATCTCATCTCCACCACACAGGACAAGTTTGCATCTGTTATAGTTTTGGAGAAAATTGTGGTCATTTCATTTATGCGCGAATGTGTTCAGATTGATATTCTATTGCATTTGGCACATGGTGACGATTATCTCGAGAGTGCAAAGTAGCCAAATGAAACTTTTACTGGATTTCCACTTACTTTATCAAATCTCATCTCCACCACACAGGACAAGTTTGCATCTGTTATAGTTTTGGAGAAAATTGTGGTCATTTCATTTATGCGCGAATGTGTTCAGATTGCTATTCTATTGCATTTGGCACATGGTGACGATTATCTCGAGAGTGCAAAGTAGCCAAATGAAACTTTTACTGGATTTCCACTTACTTTATCAAATCTCATCTCCACCACACAGGACAAGTTTGCATCTGTTATAGTTTTGGAGAAAATTGTGGTCATTTCATTTATGCGCGAATGTGTTCAGATTGCTATTCTATTGCATTTGGCACATGGTGACAATTATCTCGAGAGTGCAAAGTAGCCAAATGAAACTTTTACTGGATTTCACCTTACTTTATCAAATCTCATCTCCACCACACAGGACAAGTTTGCATCTGTTATAGTTTTGGAGAAAATTGTGGTCATTTCATTTATGCGCGAATGTGTTCAGATTGATATTCTATTGCATTTGGCACATGGTGACGATTATCTCGAGAGTGCAAAGTAGCCAAATGAAACTTTTACTGGATTTCCACTTACTTTATCAAATCTCATCTCCACCACACAGGACAAGTTTGCATCTGTTATAGTATTGGAGAAAATTGTGGTCATTTTATTTATGCGCGAATGTGTTCAGATTGCTATTCTATTGCATTTGGCACATGGTGACGATTATCTCGAGAGTGCAAAGTAGCCAAATGAAACTTTTACTGGATTTCCACTTACTTTATCAAATCTCATCTCCACCACACAGGACAAGTTTGCATCTGTTATAGTTTTTGAGAAAATTGTGGTCATTTCATTTATGCGCGAATGTGCTCAGATTGCTATTCTATTGCATTTGGCACATGGTGACGATTATCTCGAGAGTGCAAAGTAGCCAAATGAAACTTTTACTGGATTTCCACTTACTTTATCAAATCTCATCTCCACCACACAGGACAAGTTTGCATCTGTTATAGTTTTGGAGAAAATTGTGGTCATTTCATTTATGCGCGAATGTGTTCAGATTGCTATTCTATTGCATTTGGCACATGGTGACGATTATCTCGAGAGTGCAAAGTAGCCAAATGAAACTTTTACTGGATTTCCACTTACTTTATCAAATCTTATCTCCACCACACAGGACAAGTTTGCATCTGTTATAGTTTTGGAGAAAATTGTGGTCATTTCATTTTTGCGCGAATGTGTTCAGATTCCTTTTATATTGCATTTGGCACATGGTGACGATTATCTCGAGAGTGCAAAGTAGCCAAATTAAACTTTTACTGGATTTCCACTTACTTTATCAAATCTCATCTCCACCACACAGGACAAGTTTGCATCTGTTATAGTTTTGGAGAAAATTGTGGTCATTTCATTTTTGCGCGAATGTGTTCAGATTCCTTTTATATTACATTTGGCACATGGTGACGATTATCTCGAGAGTGCAAAGTAGCCAAATGAAACTTTTACTGGATTTCCACTTACTTTATCAAATCTCATCTCCACCACACAGGACAAGTTTGCAGCTGTTATAGTTTTGGAGAAAATTGTGGTCAATTCATTTTTGCGCGAATGTGTTCAGATTCCTTTTATATTGCATTTGGCACATGGTGACGATTTTCTCGAGAGTGCAAAGTAGCCAAATGAAACTTTTACTGGATTTCCACTTACTTTATCAAATCTCATCTCCACCACACAGGACAAGTTTGCATCTGTTATAGTTTTGGAGAAAATTGTGGTCATTTCGTTTTTGCGCGAATGTGTTCAGATTCCTTTTATATTGCATTTGGCACATGGTGACGATTATCTCGAGAGTGCAAAGTAGCCAAATGAAACTTTTACTGGATTTCCACTTACTTTATCAAATCTCATCTCCACCACACAGGACAAGTTTGCATCTGTTATAGTTTTGGAGAAAATTGTGGTCAATTCATTTTTGCGCGAATGGGTTGAGATTCCTTTTATATTGCATTTAGCACATGGTGACGATTTTCTCGAGAGTGCAAAGTAGCCAAATGAAACTTTTACTGGATTTCCACTTACTTTATGAAATCTCATCTCCACCACACAGGACAAGTTTGCATCTGTTATAGTTTTGGAGAAAATTGTGGTCATTTCATTTTTGCGCGAATGTGTTCAGATTCCTTTTATATTGCATTTGGCACATGGTGACGATTATCTCGAGAGTGCAAAGTAGCCAAATGAAACTTTTACTGGATTTCCACTTACTTTATCAAATCTCATCTCCACCACACAGGACAAGTTTGCATCTGTTATAGTTTTGGAGAAAATTGTGGTCATTTCATTTTTGCGCGAATGTGTTCAGATTCCTTTTATATTGCATTTCGCCCATGGTGACGATTATCTCTTGAGTGCAAAGTAGCCAAATGAAACTTTTACTGGATTTCCACTTACTTTATCAAATCTCATCTCCACCACACAGGACAAGTTTGCATCTGTTATAGTTTTGGAGAAAATTGTGGTCATTTCATTTTTGCGCGAATGTGTTCAGATTCCTTTTATATTGCATTTGGCACATGGTGACGATTATCTCGAGAGTGCAAAGTAGCCAAATGAAACTTTTACTGGATTTCCACTTACTTTATCAAATCTCATCTCCACCACACAGGACAAGTTTGCATCTGTTATTGTTTTGGAGAAAATTGTGGTCATTTCATTTTTGCGCGAATGTGTTCAGATTCCTTTTATATTGCATTTGGCACATGGTGACGATTATCTCGAGAGTGCAAAGTAGCCAAATGAATCTTTTACTAGATTTCCACTTACTTTATCAAATCTCATCTCCACCACACAGGACAAGTTTGCATCTGTTATAGTTTTGGAGAAAATTGTGGTCATTTCATTTTTGCGCGAATGTGTTCAGATTCCTTTTATATTGCATTTGGCACATGGTGACGATTATCTCGAGAGTGCAAAGTAGCCAAATGAAACTTTTACTGGATTTCCACTTACTTTATTAATTCTCATCTCCACCACACAGGACAAGTTTGCATCTTTTATAGTTTTGGAGAAAATTGTGGTCATTTCATTTTTGCGCGAATGTGTTCAGATTCCTTTTATATTGCATTTGGCCCATGGTGACGTTTATCTCGAGAGTGCAAAGTAGCCAAATGAAACTTTTACTGGATTTCCACTTACTTTATCAAATCTCATCTCCACCACACAGGACAAGTTTGCATCTGTTATAGTTTTGGAGAAAATTGTGGTCATTTCATTTTTGCGCGAATGTGTTCAGATTCCTTTTATATTGCATTTGGCACATGGTGACGATTATCTCGAGAGTGCAAAGTAGCCAAATGAAACTTTTACTGGATTTCCACTTACTTTATCAAATCTCATCTCCACCACACAGGACAAGTTTGCATCTGTTATAGTTTTGGAGAAAATTGTGGTCATTTCATTTTTGCGCGAATGTGTTCAGATTCCTTTTATATTGCATTTGGCACATGGTGACGATTATCTCGAGAGTGCAAAGTAGCCAAATGAAACTTTTACTGGATTTCCACTTACTTTATCAAATCTCATCTCCACCACACAGGACAAGTTTGCATCTGTTATAGTTTTGGAGAAAATTGTGGTCATTTCATTTTTGCGCGAATGTGTTCAGATTCCTTTTATATTGCATTTGGCACATGGTGACGATTATCTCGAGAGTGCAAAGTAGCCAAATGAAACTTTTACTGGATTTCCACTTACTTTATCAAATCTCATCTCCACCACACAGGACAAGTTTGCATCTGTTATAGTTTTGGAGAAAATTGTGGTCATTTCATTTTTGCGCGAATGTGTTCAGATTCCTTTTATATTGCATTTGGCACATGGTGACAATTATCTCGAGAGTGCAAAGTAGCCAAATGAAACTTTTACTGGATTTCCACTTACTTTATCAAATCTCATCTCCACCACACAGGACAAGTTTGCAGCTGTTATAGTTTTGGAGAAAATTGTGGTCATTTCATTTTTGCGCGAATGTGTTCAGATTCCTTTTATATTGCATTTGGCACATGGTGACGATTATCTCGAGAATGCAAAGTAGCCAAATGAAACTTTTACTGGATTTCCACTTACTTTATCAAATCTCATCTCCACCACACAGGACAAGTTTGCATCTGCTATAGTTTTGGAGAAAATTGTGGTCATTTCATTTTTGCGCGAATGTGTTCAGATTCCTTTTATATTGCATTTGGCACATGGTGACGATTATCTCGAGAGTGCAAAGTAGCCAAATGAAACTTTTACTGGATTTCCACTTACTTTATCAAATCTCATCTCCACCACACAGGACAAGTTTGCATCTGTTATAGTTTTGGAGAAAATTGTGGTCATTTCATTTTTGCGCGAATGTGTTCAGATTCCTTTTATATTGCATTTGGCACATGGTGACGATTATCTCGAGAGTGCAAAGTAGCCAAATGAAACTTTTACTGGATTTCCACTTACTTTATCAAATCTCATCTCCACCACACAGGACAAGTTTGCATCTGTTATAGTTTTGGAGAAAATTGTGGTCATTTCATTTTTGCGCGAATGTGTTCAGATTCCTTTTTTATTGCATTTGGCCCATGGTGACGATTATCTCGAGAGTGCAAAGTAGCCAAATGAAACTTTTACTGGATTTCCACTTACTTTATCAAATCTCATCTCCACCACACAGGACAAGTTTGCATCTGTTATAGTTTTGGAGAAAATTGTGGTCATTTCATTTTTGCGCGAATGTGTTCAGATTCCTTTTATATTGCATTTGGCACATGGTGACGATTATCTCGAGAGTGCAAAGTAGCCAAATGAAACTTTTACTGGATTTCCACTTACTTTATCAAATCTCATCTCCACCACACAGGACAAGTTTGCAGCTGTTATAGTTTTGGAGAAAATTGTGGTCAATTCATTTTTGCGCGAATGTGTTCAGATTCCTTTTATATTGCATTTGGCACATGGTGACGATTTTCTCGAGAGTGCAAAGTAGCCAAATGAAACTTTTACTGGATTTCCACTTACTTTATCAAATCTCATCTCCACCACACAGGACAAGTTTGCATCTGTTATAGTTTTGGAGAAAATTGTGGTCATTTCATTTTTGCGCGAATGTGTTCAGATTCCTTTTATATTGCATTTGGCACATGGTGACGATTATCTCGAGAGTGCAAAGTAGCCAAATGAAACTTTTACTGGATTTCCACTTACTTTATCAAATCTCATCTCCACCACACAGGACAAGTTTGCATCTGTTATAGTTTTGGAGAAAATTGTGGTCATTTCATTTTTGCGCGAATGTGTTCAGATTCCTTTTATATTGCATTTGGCACATGGTGACGATTATCTCGAGAGTGCAAAGTAGCCAAATGAAACTTTTACTGGATTTCCACTTACTTTATCAAATCTCATCTCCACCACACAGGACAAGTTTGCATCTGTTATAGTTTTGGAGAAAATTGTGGTCATTTCATTTTTGCGCGAATGTGTTCAGATTCCTTTTATATTGCATTTGGCACATGGTGACGATTATCTCGAGAGTGCAAAGTAGCCAAATGAAACTTTTACTGGATTTCCACTTACTTTATCAAATCTCATCTCCAACACACAGGACAAGTTTGGATCTGTTATAGTTTTGGAGAAAATTGTGGTCATTTCATTTTTGCGCGAATGTGTTCAGATTCCTTTTATATTGCATTTGGCACATGGTGACGATTATCTCGAGAGTGCAAAGTAGCCAAATGAAACTTTTACTGGATTTCCACTTACTTTATCAAATCTCATCTCCACCACACAGGACAAGTTTGCAGCTGTTATAGTTTTGGAGAAAATTGTGGTCATTTCATTTTTGCGCGAATGTGTTCAGATTCCTTTTATATTGCATTTGGCCCATGGTGACGATTATCTCGAGAGTGCAAAGTAGCCAAATGAAACTTTTACTGGATTTCCACTTACTTTATCAAATCTCATCTCCACCACACAGGACAAGTTTGCATCTGTTATAGTTTTGGAGAAAATTGTGGTCATTTCATTTTTGCGCGAATGTGTTCAGATTCCTTTTATATTGCATTTGGCACATGGTGACGATTATCTCGAGAGTGCAAAGTAGCCAAATGAAACTTTTACTGGATTTCCACTTACTTTATCAAATCTCATCTCCACCACACAGGACAAGTTTGCATCTGTTATAGTTTTGGAGAAAATTGTGGTCATTTCATTTTTGCGCGAATGTGTTCAGATTCCTTTTTTATTGCATTTGGCCCATGGTGACGATTATCTCGAGAGTGCAAAGTAGCCAAATGAAACTTTTACTGGATTTCCACTTACTTTATCAAATCTCATCTCCACCACACAGGACAAGTTTGCATCTGTTATAGTTTTGGAGAAAATTGTGGTCATTTCATTTTTGCGCGAATGTGTTCAGATTCCTTTTATATTGCATTTGGCACATGGTGACGATTATCTCGAGAGTGCAAAGTAGCCAAATGAAACTTTTACTGGATTTCCACTTACTTTATCAAATCTCATCTCCACCACACAGGACAAGTTTGCATCTGTTATAGTTTTGGAGAAAATTGTGGTCATTTCATTTTTGCGCGAATGTGTTCAGATTCCTTTTATATTGCATTTGGCACATGGTGACGATTATCTCGAGAGTGCAAAGTAGCCAAATGAAACTTTTACTGGATTTCCACTTACTTTATCAAATCTCATCTCCACCACACAGGACAAGTTTGCATCTGTTATAGTTTTGGAGAAAATTGTGGTCATTTCATTTTTGCGCGAATGTGTTCAGATTCCTTTTATATTGCATTTGGCACATGGTGACGATTATCTCGAGAGTGCAAAGTAGCCAAATGAAACTTTTACTGGATTTCCACTTACTTTATCAAATCTCATCTCCAACACACAGGACAAGTTTGGATCTGTTATAGTTTTGGAGAAAATTGTGGTCATTTCATTTTTGCGCGAATGTGTTCAGATTCCTTTTATATTGCATTTGGCACATGGTGACGATTATCTCGAGAGTGCAAAGTAGCCAAATGAAACTTTTACTGGATTTCCACTTACTTTATCAAATCTCATCTCCACCACACAGGACAAGTTTGCAGCTGTTATAGTTTTGGAGAAAATTGTGGTCATTTCATTTTTGCGCGAATGTGTTCAGATTCCTTTTATATTGCATTTGGCCCATGGTGACGATTATCTCGAGAGTGCAAAGTAGCCAAATGAAACTTTTACTGGATTTCCACTTACTTTATCAAATCTCATCTCCACCACACAGGACAAGTTTGCATCTGTTATAGTTTTGGAGAAAATTGTGGTCATTTCATTTTTGCGCGAATGTGTTCAGATTCCTTTTATATTGCATTTGGCACATGGTGACGATTATCTCGAGAGTGCAAAGTAGCCAAATGAAACTTTTACTGGATTTCCACTTACTTTATCAAATCTCATCTCCACCACACAGGACAAGTTTGCATCTGTTATAGTTTTGGAGAAAATTGTGGTCATTTCATTTTTGCGCGAATGTGTTCAGATTCCTTTTTTATTGCATTTGGCCCATGGTGACGATTATCTCGAGAGTGCAAAGTAGCCAAATGAAACTTTTACTGGATTTCCACTTACTTTATCAAATCTCATCTCCACCACACAGGACAAGTTTGCATCTGTTATAGTTTTGGAGAAAATTGTGGTCATTTCATTTTTGCGCGAATGTGTTCAGATTCCTTTTATATTGCATTTGGCACATGGTGACGATTATCTCGAGAGTGCAAAGTAGCCAAATGAAACTTTTACTGGATTTCCACTTACTTTATCAAATCTCATCTCCACTACACAGGACAAATTTGCAGCTGTTATAGTTTTGGAGAAAATTGTGGTCAATTCATTTTTGCGCGAATGTGTTCAGATTCCTTTTATATTGCATTTAGCACATGGTGACGATTTTCTCGAGAGTGCAAAGTAGCCAAATGAAACTTTTACTGGATTTCCACTTACTTTATCAAATCTCATCTCCACCACACAGGACAAGTTTGCATCTGTTATAGTTTTGGAGAAAATTGTGGTCATTTCATTTTTGCGCGAATGTGTTCAGATTCCTTTTATATTGCATTTGGCACATGGTGACGATTATCTCGAGAGTGCAAAGTAGCCAAATGAAACTTTTACTGGATTTCCACTTACTTTATCAAATCTCATCTCCACCACACAGGACAAGTTTGCATCTGTTATAGTTTTGGAGAAAATTGTGGTCATTTCATTTTTGCGCGAATGTGTTTAGATTCCTTTTATATTGCATTTGGCACATGGTGACGATTATCTCGAGAGTGCAAAGTAGCCAAATGAAACTTTTACTGGATTTCCACTTACTTTATCAAATCTCATCTCCACCACACAGGACAAGTTTGCATCTGTTATAGTTTTGGAGAAAATTGTGGTCATTTCATTTTTGCGCGAATGTGTTCAGATTCCTTTTATATTGCATTTGGCACATGGTGACGATTATCTCGAGAGTGCAAAGTAGCCAAATGAAACTTTTACTGGATTTCCACTTACTTTATCAAATCTCATCTCCAACACACAGGACAAGTTTGGATCTGTTATAGTTTTGGAGAAAATTGTGGTCATTTCATTTTTGCGCGAATGTGTTCAGATTCCTTTTATATTGCATTTGGCACATGGTGACGATTATCTCGAGAGTGCAAAGTAGCCAAATGAAACTTTTACTGGATTTCCACTTACTTTATCAAATCTCATCTCCACCACACAGGACAAGTTTGCAGCTGTTATAGTTTTGGAGAAAATTGTGGTCATTTCATTTTTGCGCGAATGTGTTCAGATTCCTTTTATATTGCATTTGGCCCATGGTGACGATTATCTCGAGAGTGCAAAGTAGCCAAATGAAACTTTTACTGGATTTCCACTTACTTTATCAAATCTCATCTCCACCACACAGGACAAGTTTGCATCTGTTATAGTTTTGGAGAAAATTGTGGTCATTTCATTTTTGCGCGAATGTGTTCAGATTCCTTTTATATTGCATTTGGCACATGGTGACGATTATCTCGAGAGTGCAAAGTAGCCAAATGAAACTTTTACTGGATTTCCACTTACTTTATCAAATCTCATCTCCACCACACAGGACAAATTTGCAGCTGTTATAGTTTTGGAGAAAATTGTGGTCAATTCATTTTTGCGCGAATGTGTTCAGATTCCTTTTATATTGCATTTAGCACATGGTGACGATTTTCTCGAGAGTGCAAAGTAGCCAAATGAAACTTTTACTGGATTTCCACTTACTTTATCAAATCTCATCTCCAACACACAGGACAAGTTTGGATCTGTTATAGTTTTGGAGAAAATTGTGGTCATTTCATTTTTGCGCGAATGTGTTCAGATTCCTTTTATATTGCATTTGGCACATGGTGACGATTATCTCGAGAGTGCAAAGTAGCCAAATGAAACTTTTACTGGATTTCCACTTACTTTATCAAATCTCATCTCCACCACACAGGACAAGTTTGCATCTGTTATAGTTTTGGAGAAAATTGTGGTCATTTCATTTTTGCGCGAATGTGTTCAGATTCCTTTTATATTGCATTTGGCACATGGTGACGATTATCTCGAGAGTGCAAAGTAGCCAAATGAAACTTTTACTGGATTTCCACTTACTTTATCAAATCTCATCTCCACCACACAGGACAAGTTTGCATCTGTTATAGTTTTGGAGAAAATTGTGGTCATTTCATTTTTGCGCGAATGTGTTCAGATTCCTTTTATATTGCATTTGGCACATGGTGACGATTATCTCGAGAGTGCAAAGTAGCCAAATGAAACTTTTACTGGATTTCCACTTACTTTATCAAATCTCATCTCCAACACACAGGACAAGTTTGGATCTGTTATAGTTTTGGAGAAAATTGTGGTCATTTCATTTTTGCGCGAATGTGTTCAGATTCCTTTTATATTGCATTTGGCACATGGTGACGATTATCTCGAGAGTGCAAAGTAGCCAAATGAAACTTTTACTGGATTTCCACTTACTTTATCAAATCTCATCTCCACCACACAGGACAAGTTTGCAGCTGTTATAGTTTTGGAGAAAATTGTGGTCATTTCATTTTTGCGCGAATGTGTTCAGATTCCTTTTATATTGCATTTGGCCCATGGTGACGATTATCTCGAGAGTGCAAAGTAGCCAAATGAAACTTTTACTGGATTTCCACTTACTTTATCAAATCTCATCTCCACCACACAGGACAAGTTTGCATCTGTTATAGTTTTGGAGAAAATTGTGGTCATTTCATTTTTGCGCGAATGTGTTCAGATTCCTTTTATATTGCATTTGGCACATGGTGACGATTATCTCGAGAGTGCAAAGTAGCCAAATGAAACTTTTACTGGATTTCCACTTACTTTATCAAATCTCATCTCCACCACACAGGACAAGTTTGCATCTGTTATAGTTTTGGAGAAAATTGTGGTCATTTCATTTTTGCGCGAATGTGTTCAGATTCCTTTTTTATTGCATTTGGCCCATGGTGACGATTATCTCGAGAGTGCAAAGTAGCCAAATGAAACTTTTACTGGATTTCCACTTACTTTATCAAATCTCATCTCCACCACACAGGACAAGTTTGCATCTGTTATAGTTTTGGAGAAAATTGTGGTCATTTCATTTTTGCGCGAATGTGTTCAGATTCCTTTTATATTGCATTTGGCACATGGTGACGATTATCTCGAGAGTGCAAAGTAGCCAAATGAAACTTTTACTGGATTTCCACTTACTTTATCAAATCTCATCTCCACCACACAGGACAAATTTGCAGCTGTTATAGTTTTGGAGAAAATTGTGGTCAATTCATTTTTGCGCGAATGTGTTCAGATTCCTTTTATATTGCATTTAGCACATGGTGACGATTTTCTCGAGAGTGCAAAGTAGCCAAATGAAACTTTTACTGGATTTCCACTTACTTTATCAAATCTCATCTCCACCACACAGGACAAGTTTGCATCTGTTATAGTTTTGGAGAAAATTGTGGTCATTTCGTTTTTGCGCGAATGTGTTCAGATTCCTTTTATATTGCATTTGGCACATGGTGACGATTATCTCGAGAGTGCAAAGTAGCCAAATGAAACTTTTACTGGATTTCCACTTACTTTATCAAATCTCATCTCCACCACACAGGACAAGTTTGCATCTGTTATAGTTTTGGAGAAAATTGTGGTCATTTCATTTTTGCGCGAATGTGTTCAGATTCCTTTTATATTGCATTTCGCCCATGGTGACGATTATCTCGAGAGTGCAAAGTAGCCAAATGAAACTTTTACTGGATTTCCACTTACTTTATCAAATCTCATCTCCACCACACAGGACAAGTTTGCATCTGTTATAGTTTTGGAGAAAATTGTGGTCATTTCATTTTTGCGCGAATGTGTTCAGATTCCTTTTATATTGCATTTGGCACATGGTGACGATTATCTCGAGAGTGCAAAGTAGCCAAATGAAACTTTTACTGGATTTCCACTTACTTTATCAAATCTCATCTCCACCACACAGGACAAGTTTGCATCTGTTATAGTTTTGGAGAAAATTGTGGTCATTTCATTTTTCCGCGAATGTGTTCAGATTCCTTTTATATTGCATTTGGCACATGGTGACGATTATCTCGAGAGTGCAAAGTAGCCAAATGAAACTTTTACTGGATTTCCACTTACTTTATCAAATATCTCCACCACACAGGACAAGTTTACATCTGTTATAGTTTTGGAGAAAATTGTGGTCATTTCATTTTTGCGCAAATGTGTTCAGATTGGTTTTATATTGCATTTTGCACATGGTGACGATTATCTCGAGATTGCAAAGTAGCCAAATGAAACTTTTACTGGATTTCCACTTATTTTATCAAATCTCATCTCCACCACACAGGACAAGTTTGCATCTGTTATAGTTTTGGAGAAAATTGTGGTCATTTCATTTATGCGCGAAATGTGTTCAGATTGGTTTTATATTGCATTTGGCACATGGTGACGATTATCTCGAGAGTGCAAAGTAGCCAAATGAAACTTTTACTGGATTTCCACTTACTTTATCAAATCTCATCTCCACCACACAGGACAAGTTTGCATCTGTTTTAGTTTTGGAGATAATTGTGGTCATTTAATTTATGCGCGAAATGTGTTCAGATTGGTTTTATATTGCATTTGGCACATGGTGACGATAATCTCGAGAGTGCAAAGTAGCCAAATGAAACTTTTACTGGATTTCCACTTATTTTAGCAAATCTCATCTACACCACACAGGACAAGTTTGCATCTGTTATAGTTTTGGAGAAAATTGTGGTCATTTAATTTATGCGCGAAATGTGTTCAGATTGGTTTTATATTGCATTTGGCACATGGAGACGATCATCTCGAGAGTGCAAAGTAGCCAAATGAAACTTTTACTGGATTTCCCCTTATTTTATCAAATCTCATCTCCACCACACAGGACAAGTTTGCATCTGTTATAGTTTTGTAGAAAATTGTGGTCATTTCATTTATGCGCGAAATGTGTTCAGATTGGTTTTATATTGCATTTGGCACATGGTGACGATTATCTCAAGAGTGCAAAGTAGCCAAATTAAACTTTTACTGGATTTCCACTTATTTTATCAAATCTCATCTACACCACACAGGACAAGTTTGCATTAGTGATGAGCGAGCATGCTTGTTACTACTCGGTACTCGCACGAGTATCACTGTACTCGGTCTACTCGGCGGGGACCGAGTAATCTCGCGATACTCGTGCTGTACTCGTGGTCTTCATTTCTGCATGTTGGCGCTCTTTTGAGAGCCAGCCCTCATGCAGGGATTGGCTGGCAGACCACTGCAATGCCACAGCCCTGTTAGTTGTGGAATTGCAGTGATTGGCCGGCCTGCACAGCGTGACCGAGCCTTTATACCGGCCGACGCGCTGTGCTCTGCTCACAGCTATCCAGACAGTCAGTGCAGGGAGAGTGTCGCTGCTTCAGGGAAAGGTTTGCGGCCCTTTATAGCTATTTCCGTAGCAGGGCTGCAAACAGTGTGACCAAAAGTCCTTCTCAGGACTATTCTAGTTGTATACAGGCAGGCAGGGTATAGCCAGGTCGGAGTACAGTAGCAGAGTCCTTCTCAGGACTATTGTTGCTGTATACAGGCAGGGTATAGCCAGGTTGGAATACAGGCTAGTGACCAAAAGAGTCCTTGTCAGGACTATTGTAGCAGTATACAGGCAGGCAGGCAGGGTATATAGCCATTCCTAGTGGTGACCGTATACCAGCCTTCATCATATCTGGGGCTGGTGTACACAGTCTAAAACAGTCCAGATAGTGTCAGACTTCTCAGTAATTGTCGCTCCTAAAAACCTGTTAGGTTCTTATTGCGTCCGTGCTTGCATTTAAAAACCGCACGTGTGTGCCTGTCGGTGGCAGCGTACAGGTGCACGTTTTTCACAAACTATTATATAACGCACAAGTCTAGTGAATAATACACGTCAGTCAGCAGTGGCTGATAGTGTCAGACTTCTCAGTAATTGTCGCTCCTAAAAACCTGTTAGGTTCTTATTGCGTCCGTGCTTGCATTTAAAAACCGCACGTGTGTGCCTGTCGGTGGCAGTGTACAGGTGCACTTGTGTGCATCTTTCACAAACTATTATATAACGCACAAGTCTAGTGAATAATACACGTCAGTCAGCAGTGTCTGATAGTGTCAGACTTCTCAGTAATTGTCGCTCCTAAAAACCTGTTAGGTTCTTATTGCGTCCGTGCTTGCATTTAAAAACCGCACGTGTGTGCCTGTCGGTGGCAGCGTACAGGTGCACTTGTGTGCATTTTTCACAAACTATTATATAACGCACAAGTCTAGTGAATAATACACGTCAGTCAGCAGTGGCTGATAGTGTCAGACTTCTCAGTAATTGTCGCTCCTAAAAACCTGTTAGGTTCTTATTGCGTCCGTGCTTGCATTTAAAAACCGCACGTGTGTGCCTGTCGGTGGCAGCGTACAGGTGCACTTGTGTGCATTTTTCACAAACTATTATATAACGCACAAGTCTAGTGAATAATACACGTCAGTCAGCAGTGGCTGATAGTGTCAGACTTCTCAGTAATTGTCGCTCCTAAAAACCTGTTAGGTTCTTATTGCGTCCGTGCTTGCATTTAAAAACCGCACTCGTGTGCCTGTCGGTGGCAGCGTACAGGTGCACGTTTTTCACAAACTATTATATAACGCACAAGTCTAGTGAATAATACACGTCAGTCAGCAGTGGCTGATACTGTCAGACTTCTCAGTAATTGTCGCTCCTAAAAACCTGTTAGGTTCTTATTGCGTCCGTGCTTGCATTTAAAAACCGCACGTGTGTGCCTGTCGGTGGCAGCGTACAGGTGCACTTGTGGGCATTTTTCACAAACTATTATATAACGCACAAGTCTAGTGAATAATACACGTCAGTCAGCAGTGTCTGATAGTGTCAGACTTCTCAGTAATTGTCGCTCCTAAAAACCTGTTAGGTTCTTATTGCGTCCGTGCTTGCTTTTAAAAACCGCACGTGTGTGCCTGTCGGTGGCAGCGTACAGGTGCACTTGTGTGCATTTTTCACAAACTATTATATAACGCACAAGTCTAGTGAATAATACACGTCAGTCAGCAGTGGCTGATAGTGTCAGACTTCTCAGTAATTGTCGCTCCTAAAAACCTGTTAGGTTCTTATTGCGTCCGTGCTTGCATTTAAAAACCGCACGTGTGTGCCTGTCGGTGGCAGCGTACAGGTGCACTTGTGTGCATTTTTCACAAACTATTATATAACGCACAAGTCTAGTGAATAATACACGTCAGTCAGCAGTGGCTGATAGTGTCAGACTTCTCAGTAATTGTCGCTCCTAAAAACCTGTTAGGTTCTTATTGCGTCCGTGCTTGCATTTAAAAACCGCACGTGTGTGCCTGTCGGTGGCAGCGTACAGGTGCACGTTTTTCACAAACTATTATATAACGCACAAGTGTAGTGTATAATACACGTCAGTCAGCAGTGGCTGATAGTGTCAGACTTCTCAGTAATTGTCGCTCCTAAAAACCTGTTAGGTTCTTATTGCGTCCGTGCTTGCATTTAAAAACCGCACGTGTGTGCCTGTCGGTGGCAGCGTACAGGTGCACTTGTGTGCATTTTTCACAAACTATTATATAACGCACAAGTCTAGTGAATAATACACGTCAGTCAGCAGTGGCTGATAGTGTCAGACTTCTCAGTAATTGTCGCTCCTAAAAACCTGCTAGGTTCTTATTGCGTCCGTGCTTGCATTTAAAACCCGCACGTGTGTGCCTGTCAGTGGCAGCGTACAGGTGCACGTTTTTCACAAACTATTATATAACGCACAAGTGTAGTGTATAATACACGTCAGTCAGCAGTGGCTGATAGTGTCAGACTTCTCAGTAATTGTCGCTCCTAAAAACCTGTTAGGTTCTTATTGCGTCCGTGCTTGCTTTTAAAAACCGCATGTGTGTGCCTGTCGGTGGCAGCGTCAGGCTCCATATTGTCCCTGGATAGAGATGTGCATGAGGGCCTCAAAACATTGTTCCCATTGCAAAGGAGCGGGTCTCCTGTCGTTGTAATGCCCATTCTGAAAGAATGGGCGAAAAAATTTACCACTGGGGGTATACCTGAAACAAAGGCCTAACTCTTGTAACGGTCATCATGATGGCGCATGAGGAGAAGGAGGAGCAGTCCAGCGATTAGCCAAAGTCCAGAAGTGTGTTACCATGGGTGAGTGGAGGTACATGGCAAAATCCCGTTACAAACTTTAAATTCCGCTGTCATTTGCTGGTGGTGTGGTGAAGTCTGGCCCAATCCAACCCTTGTTCATCTTGATTAGAGTCAGTCTGTCAGCATTTACAGTTGACAGGCAGGTGCGTTTATCTGTAATGATTCCACCTGCGGCACTAAAAACACGCTCTGACAAAACGCTAGCGGCAGGGCAGGCAAGGACTTCCAAGGCGTAGAGAGCCAATTCATGCCACGTGTCCAGCTTGGATACCCATTAATTGTAAGGCACAGAGGAATGTCAGAGTACAGTTGTTTGATCTGCAAGGTACTCCTTGAGCATCTGGGCAAACTTAGGATTTCTTGTGGCACTACCCCGCACCTCAGGGGCTGTGGTATGTGAGGGGCTGAGAAAACTGTCCCACATCTTAAAGACTGTTCCCCTACCTCTGGCGGATTGGACTTGTGCCCCTCTCGGCTGTACGCCTTGGTTGTCCACTGATTCCTGACCTATGCCGCTATCGTTTTGTGAGGGGAATGCTTTGCCTACTTCCGTGACTATGGCCTTCTGGAACTGCTGCATTTTTCCTGACCTCTCCGCCTCGGGAATAAGAGACATAAAGTTCTCCTTGTAGCGTGGGTCTAACAGTGTTACCAACCAGTAATGATTGTCGGCCAAGATGTTCTTAACGCGAGGGTCACGAGACAGGCAGCTTACCATAAAGTCAGCCATGTGTGCCAGACTCTTAACAGCCATCACTTCAGTATCCTGACCAACACGATGACTGAACATGCTGTCCTCCTCCTCCTCCTCCTCCTCATCATCATCTACCCTGTCCTCTGGCCAGCCATGCTGAACCGAGGATATGACTGCATGTCATATCCTCAATTTGGCCAGAGAGTTGCTCCATGTCTTCATCCTCCTCCTCGTCATAGTCCTCCACTGCACGTTGTGATGAGACGAGGCTGGGCTGTGTGTTATCACCCACACCCACTACTGTTTTTTGCTCAAACTCATCGCGCTCCGCCTGCAATGCATCATGGTTGTTTTTTGAGCAGAGACCATTTTAGAAGGCAGAGAAGCGGTATGGTGACGCTAATAATGTCGTCATCGCTGCTCACCATCTTGGTGGAGTCCTCAAAGTTTTGGCGGATGGTACATAGGTCGGACATCCATCTCCACTCCTCAGGTGTTATGTGTGGAGTTTGACCCATTTCCCTACGGCTTAGGTGATGCAGGTACTCAACAACTGCCCTCTTCTGCTCACATATCCTGACCAACATGTGCAGAGTTGAATTCCAACGCGTGGGGACATCACACACCAGTCTGTGAGCCGGAAGATGCAAATGGCGCTGAAAGCCAGCAAGGCCGGCTGAAGCAGTAGGTGACTTTCGAAAATGTGCAGACAGGCGGCGAACTTTTACCAGCAGATCAGACAGCTCTGGGTATGACTTTAGAAACCGCTGAACCACGAGGTTGAGCACATGGGCCACACATGGAACATGTGTCAGCTGGCCTCGCCTCAAAGCCGCCATCAGGTTACGGCCATTGTCACACACGACCTTTCCTGGCTTTAGGTTCAGAAGTGTGAGCCAGTGATCTGCCTGCTGTTTCAGAGCTGTCCACTCCACACCTCTTCTGCATTGTGGGGTTTGTCACCTATGCAGATTAGCTTCAGCACAGCCTGTTGCCGCTTCGCCGAGGCAGTGCTGCAGTGCTTCTGTGTCGCCCTGGACAAGCCAGGGGCCACATAGCACAACACTTACACACCCCACACTCCCTGCAGGCATATCATAGTCAAAACACAAAATCATTGTTGCCTTCCCCAGGGGCTGTTGTCCACACCAGGGGGTGGAGCCAGGCGGTTGGTATCCACCCACCAAGGAGGAGGGAAAAAACAGGCAGTGAGAGTTAAGCTAAGGAAGTTGAAGGAGGAAAGTAGTAGAGAGGAGAAAAGTGACAGCAAAGAGCCTGAAGTTGGTCCGGGTGTGTGGCCCGGACAGGACAGCAAGGTTGGCAGGATGTGGTGACCGTCTGCAGTGGAGGCCGATTGGAGTCTGCCGTAAGGACCGTGGACGGGTGGTGACCCGGCCGTACCGGACCGGTATACAAAGAGAAGCCAGCACCATTGGCAGGGGCCTTTCGGATCCCGGCAAGGCTTGGTGTCGCCGTGAATTTGCCAAATCCGTTAGTGAAGGGGACCTCAGGGTTTCCAAACAGCCAAGTCACGATAGAAGGCAACCGTCCAACCGTGAAGGGGAGACACCGCCACCACCAAGGGCAACCGTCTCCCAGGGCCAGCGCCTGTGGGCAAAAGGGGCTCCTCCGGCCCATATCCAGGTCGGGGAGCGGGTTACCGGTGGGAAACCATCACTACCAACACTGAACTTAGGTGCAGGGAGAGACAGTCATCACTAACCTGCAGGGAGGAACAACCGCAGCCGTCCGAGGGACCCGTCCATCCAGCCACTTGTTTTACCGTGAACTGTGTCATCATCATTGGGCTGAGTGAGTTCCTCTGTGCCGTGCGGCACAGCGCTGCCCCTGCGACCTTGCACCTCATCAGGCCCCGCAACCCGCCTGTCATCCATCTCTACCCCATCACCGGGCCCTGGGACAACCAACCCCCCTACCCACGGCGTGGAGAAATAACAACAAAGCTGCTCCCTGTCACAGGCTCCCGGGATCCCCGTCCAGAGCAGCGGTGGTGTCCACACAATCACCACAACCGTGGATGGCGTCACGGACAATATCCCCAAAACCCAAACGACCCCTTTTCACTCACGGGCGATGAGCGCCGCTCGAGTCCCCGGGATCCGGCCATCGCTCGAGCCACCGAGCAGCAGCAGCCGTAGAGCAGCGGCAGCCGGACCCGAGCAGTGGGAGAGCGCAGCGTCCCCTCCTCCGCCCGCAACACTTCCAGCTTGGGACTGGTGTGTAGGGTAAAGTGGATGAGGATGCGCAGGAGGAGGAGGAGGCTGAGGAGCATGACATTCCGGAGCTGTAGAGTGTGGGTGAAACCCTGACTGAGGTAGGGCCTGCAAAACTTGGTGTGTGAAGGACGTGTTCCGTCCCTCGCTCAGACTGGGTCCCAGCTTCCACAATATTAACCCAGTGTGACGTCAACGAGATGGAGCGGCCTTGCCCACATGCACTTGTCCACGTGTCTGTGGTTAGGTGGACTTTGGCTGAAACAGCGTTGTTCAGGGCACGTGTGATGTTTTGTGACACGTGGTTAGCAATGCGGGGACGGCACACCGGGAGAAATAGTGGCGGCTGGGGACCGAGTAATGTGGGACAGCTGCCACCATCAGGTCGCGGAATGCTTCTGTCTCAACCAGCCTAAAAGGCAACATTTCCAGCGCAAGCAGTCGCGAAATGTTAGCATTTAGAAGTGTGGCATGTGGGTCGTTGGCAGTGTATTTGCGCCTGCGTTCAAAGGTTTGCTGAATGGATAACTGAACGCTGCGCTGGGACAAGGACGTGCTTGATGATGGTGTTATTTCTGCGTGGGCAACTGCAGGTGCAGGGCCGGAGGAGGCTTGTTCTCGGGCAGCATGGACAGGGGATTGGCTCGCATGCACAACAAGCGAAGACGAAGCAGTGACATCAGCAAGCACTGCTCCTCGACTCTGTTGTACATCCCACAAAGTCGGGTGCTTGGCTGACATGTGCCTGATCATGCTGGTGGTGGTCAGGCTGCTAGTTTTGGTACCCCTGCTGATGCTGGCACGGTAGGTGTTGCAAATGGCCTTTTTAGAATCATCTGGAGCCAACTTAAAAAACTGCCAGACTCGGGAAGACCTAACATTTGTACAGGCACCTTGTGTCGTGTTGTTCCGGGGAACAGTTGCCTGACGTCTGCCTGGGGCCACCACCCTGCTTCTTACTGCCTGTTGGGATGCTACGCCTCCCTCCCCCTGTGCACTGCTGTCCTCGCTCTGCATATCCTCCTGCCAGGTTGGGTCAGTTACTGGATCATCCACCACGTCGTCTTCCTCTTCCGCACCCTGCTTCTCCTCCTGACTTCCTGACAATTGTGTCTCATCATCGTCCACCCCTTGTTGAGACACGTTGCCAACTTCGTGAGAACGTGGCTGCTCAAATATTTGGGCATCTGTACATACGATCTCCTCATGACCCACTTCAACATGAGCTGGCGAGAGGCCAGAATGTGCGAATTGAAACGTGAACAGCTCTTCCGAGTGTCCAAGTGTGGGATCAGTAATGTCCGAGGACGTGTACTCGGCCTGGTGGTAGGAAGGAGGATCAGGTTCTGAAATGTGCGGTGCAGTATCACGGCTACTGACACTTGACCGTGTGGAAGACAGAGTGTTTGTGGTGGTGCCAATCTGACTGGAAGCATTATCCGCTATCCAACTAACAACCTGTTGACACTGGTCTTGGTTCAACAGCGGTGTACTGCTGCGGTCCCCAAGAATTTGGGACAGGACGTGCGAGCGAGTAGATGTGGCCCTTTGTTGTGGCGAAATTAGAGCTTGCACACGACCTCGGTCTCTGCCTGCACCACCATCACGTCCACTTCCTTGTTCGTTGACAACGCCCTTGCGCATTTTGCAATGCTGTGCTGATGTGTATTCACTAGACTTGTGCGTTATATCCAAGTTTTTGCAAAACGCACACAAGTGCAGCGGAAAGCTGCCACCAACAGGCACACACGTGCGGTTTTTAAATGCAAGCACGGAGGCACTAAGAACCTAACAGGTCTCTATCCAGGGACAACGTGGAGCCTCCCAATTTTTGGCTGCCCTGCCAAAGGGCTATACTATAATACACCCACTTCCTTACAATGGGCACTTCAAGTTTACAGGCCCTCATGCACGTCTCTATCCAGGGACAATGTGGAGCCTCTCAATTTTTGGCTGCCCTGCCAAAGGGCTATACTATAATACACCCACTTCCTTACAATGGGCACTTCAAGTTTACAGGCCCTCATGCACGTCTCTACCCAGGGACAACGTGGAGCCTCCCAATTTTTGGCTGCCCTGCCAAAGGGCTATACTATAATACACCCATTTCCTTACAATGGGCACTTCAAGTTTACAGGCCCTCATGCACGTCTCTATCCAGGGACAATGTGGAGCCTCTCAATTTTTGGCTGCCCTGCCAAAGGGCTATACTATAATACACCCACTTCCTTACAATGGGCACTTCAAGTTTACAGGCCCTCATGCACGTCTCTACCCAGGGACAACGTGGAGCCTCCCAATTTTTGGCTGCCCTGCCAAAGGGCTATACTATAATACACCCACTTCCTTACAATGGGCACTTCAAGTTTACAGGCCCTCATGCACGTCTCTACCCAGGGACAACGTGGAGCCTCCCAATTTTTGGCTGCCCTGCCAAAGGGCTATACTATAATACACCCACTTCCTTACAATGGGCACTTCAAGTTTACAGGCCCTCATGCACGTCTCTACCCAGGGACAACGTGGAGCCTCCCAATTTTTGGCTGCCCTGCCAAAGGGCTATACTATAATACACCCACTTCCTTACAATGGGCACTTCAAGTTTACAGGCCCTCATGCACGTCTCTATCCAGGGACAATGTGGAGCCTCTCAATTTTTGGCTGCCCTGCCAAAGGGCTATACTATAATACACCCACTTCCTTACAATGGGCACTTCAAGTTTACAGGCCCTCATGCACATCTCTATGCAGGGGCATTGGTGAACCTCACAATTTTGGACTGCCCTGGCAAAGGAAAATACTACAAAGACTCACTTCCTCAAAATGGGCACATTAGACTCAAGAGGCCTTCATGTACGTCTCTTCTCAGGGACATCGGAGTGCCACACAATGTTTTCACGTAAAATATTTCATGTATTAATCTCAAAAAGTAACATACACCAGCTCTATCTCACTATTGGGTATGTGCCCTTAACATTTCTGCCATGAAAAATCATTTTGGGGTCATTTTGGAAGGTTTTCTGGTGAGTCCGTAAAAATGGCGTGAAACGCGGACAAAATTGTTCACAGCTGTGACTTTTGAGTGATAAATGCTTCAAGGGGTCTTCCCCATGCTGTTGCCATGTCATTTGAGCACTCTTCTGAGACTTTTGTGCCATTTTTAGGGTTTCTCCATGCTGCCGGGGGGTCATTTCACAAAAATACTCGGGTCTCCCATAGGATAACATTGGGCTCGTTGCTCGGCCCGAGTACACGAGTATCTTGGGAGGCTCGGCCCGAGCTTCGAGCACCCGAGCTTTTTAGTACTCGCTCATCATTAGTTTGCATCTGTTATAGTTATGGAGAAAATTGTGGTCATTTCATTTATGCGTGAAATGTGTTCAGATTGGTTTTATATTGCATTTGGCACATGGTGACGATTATCTCGAGTGTGCAAAGTAGCCAAATGAAACTTTTACTGGATTTCCACTTATTTTATCAAATCTCATCTCCACCACACAGGACAAGTTTGCATCTGTTATTGTTTTGGAGAAAATTGTGGTCATTTCATTTATCCGCGAAATGTGTTCAGATGTGTTTTATATTGCATTTGGCACATGGTGACGATTATCTCGAGAGTGCAAAAGAGTTAAATGAAACTTTTACTGGTTTTCCACTTATTTTATCAAATCTCATCTACACCACACAGGACAAGTTTGCATCTGTTATAGTTTTGGAGAAAATTGTGGTCATTTAATTTATGCGCGAAATGTGTTCAGATTGGTTTTATATTGCATTTGGCACATGGTGACGATTATCTCGAGAGTGCAAAGTAGCCAAATGAAACTTTTACTAGATTTGCACTTATTTTATCAAATCTCATCTCCACCACACAGGAAAAGGTTGCATCTGTTATAGTTTTGGAGAAAATTGTGGTCATTTAATTTATGCAAGAAATGTGTTCAGATTGGTTTTATATTGCATTTTGCACATGGTGACGATTATCTCGAGATTGCAAAGTAGCCAAATGAAACTTTTACTGGATTTCCACTTATTTTATCAAATCTCATCTCCACCACACAGGACAAGTTTACATCTGTTATAGTTTTGGAGATAATTGTGGTCATTTAATTTATGCGCGAAATAGGTTCAGATTGGTTTTATATTGCATTTGGCACATGGTGATGATTATCTCGAGAGTGCAAAGTAGCCAAATGAAACTTTTACTGGATTTTTACTTATTTTATCAAATCTCATCTCCACCACACAGGACAAGTTTGCATCTGTTAAATTTTGGAGAAAATTGTGGTCATTTAATTTATGCGCGAAATGTCTTCAAATTGGATTTAAATTGCATTTGGCGCATGGTGACGATTATCTCAAGAGTGCAAAGTAGCCAAATGAAACTTTTACTGGATTTCCACTTATTTTATCAAATCTCATCTCCACCACACAGGACAAGTTTGCATCTGTTTTAGTTTTGGAGATAATTGTGGTCATTTCATTTATGCGCGAAATGTGTTCAGATTGGTTTTATATTGCATTTGGCACATGGTGACGATTATCTCAAGAGTGCAAAGTAGTTAAATGAAACTTTTACTGGATTTCCTCTTATTTTATCAAATCTCATCTACACCACACAGGACAAGTTTGCATCTGTTATAGTTTTGGAGAAAATTGTGGTCATTTCATTTATGCGTGAAATGTGTTCAGATTGGTTTTATATTGCATTTGGCACATGGTGACGATTATCTCGAGTGTGCAAAGTAGCCAAATGAAACTTTTACTGGATTTCCACTTATTTTATCAAATCTTATCTCCACCACACAGGACAAGTTTGCATCTGTTATTGTTTTGGAGAAAATTGTGGTCATTTAATTTATGCGCGAAATGTGTTCAGATTGGTTTTATTTTGAACTTGGCGCATGGTGACGATTATCTCGAGAGTGCAAAGTAGCCAAATGAAACTTTTACTTGATTTCCACTTATTTTATTAAATCTCATCTACACCACACAGGACAAGTTTGCATCTGTTATAGTTATGGAGAAAATTGTGGTCATTTCATTTAGGCGCGAAATGTGTTCAGATTGGTTTTATATTGCATTTGGCACATGGTGACAATTATTTCGAGAGTGCAAAGTAGTTAAATGAAACTTTTACTGGATTTCCACTTATTTTATCAAATCTCATTTCCACCACACAGGACAAGTTTGCATCTGTTATAGTTTTGGAGAAAATTGTGGTCATTTCATTTATGCGCGAAATGTGTTCAGATTGGTTTTATATTGCATTTGGCACATGGTGATGATTATCTCGAGATTGCAAAGTAGCCAAATGAAACTTTTACTTGATTTGCACTTTTTTTCTCAAATCTCATCTCCACCACACAGGACAAGTTTGCATCTGTTATAGTTTTGGAGAAAATTGTAGTCATTTAATTTATGCGCGAAATGTGTTCAGATTGGTTTTATATTGAATTTGGCACATGGTGACGATTATCTCGAGAGTGCAAAGTAGCCAAATGAAACTTTTACTGGATTTCCACTTATTTTATCAAATCTCATCTCCACCGCACAGGACAAGTTTACATCTGTTATAGTTTTGGAGATAATTTTGATCATTTAATTTATGCGCGAAATGTGTTCAGATTGGTTTTATATTGCATTTGGCACATGGTGATGATTATCTCGAGAGTGCAAAGTAGCCATATGAAACTTTTCCTGGATTTTTACTTATTTTATCAAATCTCATCTCCACCACACAGGACAAGTTTGCATCTGTTAAATTTTGGAGAAAATTGTGGTCATTTAATTTATGCGCGAAATGTGTTCAGATTGGTTTTATATTGCATTTGACACATGGTGACGATTATCTCGAGTGTGCAAAGTAGCCAAATGAAACTTTTACTGGATTTGCACTTATTTTATCAAATCTCATCTCCACCACACAGGACAAGTTTGCATCTGTTATAGTTTTGGAGAAAATTGTGGTCATTTAATTTATGCGTGAAATGTCTTCAAATTGGATTTAAATTGCATTTGGCGCATGGTGACGATTATCTCAAGAGTGCAAAGTAGCCAAATGAAACTTTTACTGGATTTCCACTTATTTTATCAAATCTCATCTCCACCACACAGGACAAGTTTGCATCTGTTTTAGTTTTGGAGAAAATTGTAGTCATTTAATTTATGCGCGAAATGTGTTCAGATTGGTTTTATATTGCATTTGGCACATGGTGACGATTAACTCGAGAGTGCAAAGTAGCCAAATGAAACTTTTATTGGATTTCCACTTATTTTATCAAATCTCATTTCCACCACACAGGACAAGTTTGCATCTGTTATAGCTTTGGAGAAAATTGTGGTCATTTCATTTATGCGCGAAATGTGTTCAGATTGGTTTTATATTGCATTTGGCACATGGTGATGATTATCTCGAGAGTGCAAAGTAGCCAAATGAAACTTTACTGGATTTCCACTTATTTTATCAAATCTCATCTCCACCACACAGGACAAGTTTGCATCTGTTATAGTTTTGGAGAAAATTGTGGTCATTTAATTTATGCGCGAAATGTGTTCAGATTGGTTTTATATTGCATTTGGCACATGGTGACGATTATCTCGAGAGTGCAAAGTAGCCAAATGAAACTTTTACTGGATTTCCACTTATTTTATCAAATCTCATCTCCACCACACATGACAAGTTTGCATCTGTTATAGTTTTGGAGAAATTTGTGGTCATTTCATTTATGCACGAAATGTGTTCAAATTGGATTTAAATTGCATTTGGCGCATGGTGACGATTTTCTCGAGAGTGCAAAGTAGCCAAATGAAACTTTTACTGGATTTCCACTTATTTTATCAAATCTCATCTCCACCACACAGGACAAATTTGCATCTGTTATAGTTTTGGAGAAAATTGTGGTCATTTAGTTTATGCGCGAAATGTGTTCAGATTGGTTTTATATTGCATTTGGCACATGGTGACGATTAACTCGAGAGTGCAAAGTAGCCAAATGAAACTTTTACTGGATTTCCACTTATTTTATCAAATCTCATCTCCACCACACAGGACAAGTTTACATCTGTTATAGTTTTGGAGATAATTGTGGTCATTTAATTTATGCGCGAAATGTGTTCAGATTGGTTTTATATTGCATTTGGCACATGGTGATGATTATCTCAAGAGTGCAAAGTAGCCGTATGAAACTTTTACTGGATTTTTACTTATTTTATCAAATCTCATCTCCACCACACAGGACAAGTTTGCATCTGTTAAATTTTGGAGAAAATTGTGGTCATTTAATTTATGCGCGAAATGTGTTCAGATTGGTTTTATATTGCATTTGGCACATGGTGACGATTATCTCGAGTGTGCAAAGTAGCCAAATGAAACTTTTACTGGATTTGCACTTATTTTATCAAATCTCATCTCCACCACACAGGACAAGTTTGCATCTGTTATAGTTTTTAAGAAAATTGTGGTCATTTAATTTATGCGTGAAATGTCTTCAAATTGGATTTAAATTGCATTTGGCGCATGGTGACGATTATCTCAAGAGTGCAAAGTAGCCAAATGAAACTTTTACTGGATTTCCACTTATTTTATCAAATCTCATCTCCACCACACAGGACAAGTTTGCATCTGTTTTAGTTTTGGAGAAAATTGTGGTCATTTAATTTATGCGCGAAATGTGTTCAGATTGGTTTTATATTGCATTTGGCACATGGTGACGATTAACTCGAGAGTGCAAAGTAGCCAAATGAAACTTTTATTGGATTTCCACTTATTTTATCAAATCTCATCTCCACCACACAGGACAAGTTTGCATCTGTTATAGCTTTGGAGAAAATTGTGGTCATTTCATTTATGCGCGAAATGTGTTCAGATTGGTTTTATATTGCATTTGGCACATGGTGATGATTATCTCGAGAGTGCAAAGTAGCCAAATGAAACTTTTACTGGATTTCCACTTATTTTATCAAATCTCATCTCCACCACACAGGACAAGTTTGCATCTGTTATAGTTTTGGAGAAAATTGTGGTCATTTAATTTATGCGCGAAATGTGTTCAGATTGGTTTTATATTGCATTTGGCACATGGTGACGATTATCTCGAGAGTGCAAAGTAGCCAAATGAAACTTTTACTGGATTTCCACTTATTTTATCAAATCTCATCTCCACCACACAGGACAAGTTTGCATCTGTTATAGTTTTGGAGAAATTTGTGGTCATTTCATTTATGCACGAAATGTGTTCAAATTGGATTTAAATTGCATTTGGCGCATGGTGACGATTTTCTCGAGAGTGCAAAGTAGCCAAATGAAACTTTTACTGGATTTCCACTTACTTTATCAAATGTCATCTCCACCACACAGGACAAATTTGCATCTGTTATAGTTTTGGAGAAAATTGTGGTCATTTAGTTTATGCGCGAAATGTGTTCAGATTGGTTTTATATTGCATTTGGCACATGGTGACGATTATCTCGAGAGTGCAAAGTAGCCAATTGAAACTTTTACTGGATTTCCACTTATTTTATCAAATCTCATCTCCACCACACAGGACAAGTTTGCATCTGTTATAGTTTTGGAGATAATTGTGGTCATTTCATTTATGCGCGAAATGTGTTCAGATTGGTTTTATATTGCATTTGGCACATGGTGATGATTATCTCGAGAGTGCAAAGTAGCCAAATGAAACTTTTTCTGGATTTCCACTTATTTTATCAAATCTCATCTCCACCACACAGGACAAGTTTACATCTGTTATAGTTTTGGAGATAATTGTGGTCATTTAATTTATGCGCGAAATGTGTTCAGATTGGTTTTATATTGCATTTGGCACATGGTGATGATTATCTCGAGAGTGCAAAGTAGCCATATGAAACTTTTACTGGATTTTTACTTATTTTATCAAATCTCATCTCCACCACACAGGACAAGTTTGCATCTGTTATAGTTTTGGAGAAAATTGTGGTCATTTAATTTATGTGCGAAATGTGTTCAGATTGGTTTTATATTGCATTTGGCACATGGTGACGATTATCTCGAGAGTGCAAAGTAGCCAAATGAAACTTTTACTGGATTTGCACTTATTTTATCAAATCTCATCTCCACCACACAGGACAAGTTTGCATCTGTTATAGTTTTGGAGAAAATTGTGGTCATTTCATTTATGCGTGAAATGTCTTCAAATTGGATTTAAATTGCATTTGGCGCATGGTGACGATTATCTCAAGAGTGCAAAGTAGCCAAATGAAACTTTTACTGGATTTCCACTTATTTTATCAAATCTCATCTCCACCACACAGGACAAGTTTGCATCTGTTTTAGTTTTGGAGAAAATTGTGGTCATTTAATTTATGCGCGAAATGTGTTCAGATTGGTTTTATATTGCATTTGGCACATGGTGATGATTATCTCGAGAGTGCAAAGTAGCCATATGAAACTTTTACTGGATTTCCACTTACTTTATCAAATCTCATCTCCACCACACAGGACAAATTTGCATCTGTTATAGTTTTGGAGAAAATTGTGGTCATTTAGTTTATGCGCGAAATGTGTTCAGATTAATTTTATATTGCATTTGGCACATGGTGACGATTATCTCGAGAGTGCAAAGTAGCCAAATGAAACTTTTACTGGATTTCCACTTATTTTATCAAATCTCATCTCCACCACACAGGACAAGTTTGCATCTGTTATAGTTTTGGAGATAATTGTGGTCATTTCATTTATGCGTGAAATGTGTTCAGATTGGTTTTATATTGCATTTGGCACATGGTGATGATTATCTCGAGAGTGCAAAGTAGCCAATTGAAACTTTTACTGGATTTCCACTTATTTTATCAAATCTCATCTCCACCACACAGGACAAGTTTGCATCTGTTATAGTTTTGGAGATAATTGTGGTCATTTCATTTATGCGCGAAATGTGTTCAGATTGGTTTTATATTGCATTTGGCACATGGTGATGATTATCTCGAGAGTAGAGATGAGCGAACCGGTCGCGGTTCGGCTCGAGGTTGGTTCGCCGAACGGACCTCCCGTTCGAGTTCGGTTCGTCGAACGTTCGACGAACCGAACTCGAACTGCATAGGAAACAATGGCAGGCAATCACAAACACAGAAAAACACCTAGAAAACACCCTCAAAGGTGTCCAAAAGGTCACAAACAACTCACAACACATGGGAAAGTGACAAGGACATATACTCATGCGAAAACAAAAGAGCTGGACAAGGAAAAAGAGGAGGACACACAGATATATGAGTATATGCAAGGAAACATGCCATTATTGTGCAACTTGAGCCCTGCTCATTCTTGGCTTCCAATCTTGATAAATTGCCTGAGCTCGCCACGTACGTCTTGGGGATCTTGTCGTGTCCTGCAGCCAGCGTTCTCTCGGAACCTGTCTTCAGTGCTGCTGTGGGTCTGCTGGCAGATAAGCACACGTGTCTGTCCACTGACAATGTGGACATGGCTCTCAGAGGACTTTTCTTCCCCGGGGTCAGCCAGGGGACGGGAAAGGCACGCGTATTTTTGAGAGTGCTTCATGCAAAGCATCTTTTTCTTTTTCAAAAGGGGGCTCAACCGATGCCAGTCAAGTGGGGTGTGTGTGGCCCAGTGAGTGGCAACGAGGGAGACTGTGGTTGGAGTCCCCTCGCTGTGTTTCTAAAAGAACCAAGATGAACAAGTCATGGCTCTCAGAGGACTTTTCTTCCCCGGGGTCAGCCAGGGGACGGGAAAGGCACGCGTATTTTTGAGAGTGCTTCATGCAAAGCATCTTTTTCTTTTTCAAAAGGGGGCTCAACCGATGCCAGTCAAGTGGGGTGTGTGTGGCCCAGTGAGTGGCAACGAGGGAGACTGTGGTTGGAGTCCCCTCGCTGTGTTTCTAAAAGAACCAAGATGAACAAGTCATGGCTCTCAGAGGACTTTTCTTCCCCGGGGTCAGCCAGGGGACGGGAAAGGCACGCGTATTTTTGAGAGTGCTTCATGCAAAGCATCTTTTTCTTTTTCAAAAGGGGGCTCAACCGATGCCAGTCAAGTGGGGTGTGTGTGGCCCAGTGAGTGGCAACGAGGGAGACTGTGGTTGGAGTCCCCTCGCTGTGTTTCTAAAAGAACCAAGATGAACAAGTCATGGCTCTCAGAGGACTTTTCTTCCCCGGGGTCAGCCAGGGGACGGGAAAGGCACGCGTATTTTTGAGAGTGCTTCATGCAAAGCATCTTTTTCTTTTTCAAAAGGGGGCTCAACCAATGCCAGTCAAGTGGGGTGTGTGTGGCCCAGTGAGTGGCAACGAGGGAGACTGTGGTTGGAGTCCCCTCGCTGTGTTTCTAAAAGAACCAAGATGAACAAGTCATGGCTCTCAGAGGACTTTTCTTCCCCGGGGTCAGCCAGGGGACGGGAAAGGCACGCGTATTTTTGAGAGTGCTTCATGCAAAGCATCTTTTTCTTTTTCAAAAGGGGGCTCAACCGATGCCAGTCAAGTGGGGTGTGTGTGGCCCAGTGAGTGGCAACGAGGGAGACTGTGGTTGGAGTCCCCTCGCTGTGTTTCTAAAAGAACCAAGATGAACAAGTCATGGCTCTCAGAGGACTTTTCTTCCCCGGGGTCAGCCAGGGGACGGGAAAGGCACGCGTATTTTTGAGAGTGCTTCATGCAAAGCATCTTTTTCTTTTTCAAAAGGGGGCTCAACCGATGCCAGTCAAGTGGGGTGTGTGTGGCCCAGTGAGTGGCAACGAGGGAGACTGTGGTTGGAGTCCCCTCGCTGTGTTTCTAAAAGAACCAAGATGAACAAGTCATGGCTCTCAGAGGACTTTTCTTCCCCGGGGTCAGCCAGGGGACGGGAAAGGCACGCGTATTTTTGAGAGTGCTTCATGCAAAGCATCTTTTTCTTTTTCAAAAGGGGGCTCAACCGATGCCAGTCAAGTGGGGTGTGTGTGGCCCAGTGAGTGGCAACGAGGGAGACTGTGGTTGGAGTCCCCTCGCTGTGTTTCTAAAAGAACCAAGATGAACAAGTCATGGCTCTCAGAGGACTTTTCTTCCCCGGGGTCAGCCAGGGGACGGGAAAGGCACGCGTATTTTTGAGAGTGCTTCATGCAAAGCATCTTTTTCTTTTTCAAAAGGGGGCTCAACCGATGCCAGTCAAGTGGGGTGTGTGTGGCCCAGTGAGTGGCAACGAGGGAGACTGTGGTTGGAGTCCCCTCGCTGTGTTTCTAAAAGAACCAAGATGAACAAGTCATGGCTCTCAGAGGACTTTTCTTCCCCGGGGTCAGCCAGGGGACGGGAAAGGCACGCGTATTTTTGAGAGTGCTTCATGCAAAGCATCTTTTTCTTTTTCAAAAGGGGGCTCAACCGATGCCAGTCAAGTGGGGTGTGTGTGGCCCAGTGAGTGGCAACGAGGGAGACTGTGGTTGGAGTCCCCTCGCTGTGTTTCTAAAAGAACCAAGATGAACAAGTCATGGCTCTCAGAGGACTTTTCTTCCCCGGGGTCAGCCAGGGGACGGGAAAGGCACGCGTATTTTTGAGAGTGCTTCATGCAAAGCATCTTTTTCTTTTTCAAAAGGGGGCTCAACCGATGCCAGTCAAGTGGGGTGTGTGTGGCCCAGTGAGTGGCAACGAGGGAGACTGTGGTTGGAGTCCCCTCGCTGTGTTTCTAAAAGAACCAAGATGAACAAGTCATGGCTCTCAGAGGACTTTTCTTCCCCGGGGTCAGCCAGGGGACGGGAAAGGCACGCGTATTTTTGAGAGTGCTTCATGCAAAGCATCTTTTTCTTTTTCAAAAGGGGGCTCAACCGATGCCAGTCAAGTGGGGTGTGTGTGGCCCAGTGAGTGGCAACGAGGGAGACTGTGGTTGGAGTCCCCTCGCTGTGTTTCTAAAAGAACCAAGATGAACAAGTCATGGCTCTCAGAGGACTTTTCTTCCCCGGGGTCAGCCAGGGGACGGGAAAGGCACGCGTATTTTTGAGAGTGCTTCATGCAAAGCATCTTTTTCTTTTTCAAAAGGGGGCTGAACCGATGCCAGTCAAGTGGGGTGTGTGTGGCCCAGTGAGTGGCAACGAGGGAGACTGTGGTTGGAGTCCCCTCGCTGTGTTTCTAAAAGAACCAAGATGAACAAGTCATGGCTCTCAGAGGACTTTTCTTCCCCGGGGTCAGCCAGGGGACGGGAAAGGCACGCGTATTTTTGAGAGTGCTTCATGCAAAGCATCTTTTTCTTTTTCAAAAGGGGGCTCAACCGATGCCAGTCAAGTGGGGTGTGTGTGGCCCAGTGAGTGGCAACGAGGGAGACTGTGGTTGGAGTCCCCTCGCTGTGTTTCTAAAAGAACCAAGATGAACAAGTCATGGCTCTCAGAGGACTTTTCTTCCCCGGGGTCAGCCAGGGGACGGGAAAGGCACGCGTATTTTTGAGAGTGCTTCATGCAAAGCATCTTTTTCTTTTTCAAAAGGGGGCTCAACCGATGCCAGTCAAGTGGGGTGTGTGTGGCCCAGTGAGTGGCAACGAGGGAGACTGTGGTTGGAGTCCCCTCGCTGTGTTTCTAAAAGAACCAAGATGAACAAGTCATGGCTCTCAGAGGACTTTTCTTCCCCGGGGTCAGCCAGGGGACGGGAAAGGCACGCGTATTTTTGAGAGTGCTTCATGCAAAGCATCTTTTTCTTTTTCAAAAGGGGGCTCAACCGATGCCAGTCAAGTGGGGTGTGTGTGGCCCAGTGAGTGGCAACGAGGGAGACTGTGGTTGGAGTCCCCTCGCTGTGTTTCTAAAAGAACCAAGATGAACAAGTCATGGCTCTCAGAGGACTTTTCTTCCCCGGGGTCAGCCAGGGGACGGGAAAGGCACGCGTATTTTTGAGAGTGCTTCAAGCAAAGCATCTTTTTCTTTTTCAAAAGGGGGCTCAACCGATGCCAGTCAAGTGGGGTGTGTGTGGCCCAGTGAGTGGCAACGAGGGAGACTGTGGTTGGAGTCCCCTCGCTGTGTTTCTAAAAGAACCAAGATGAACAAGTCATGGCTCTCAGAGGACTTTTCTTCCCCGGGGTCAGCCAGGGGACGGGAAAGGCACGCGTATTTTTGAGAGTGCTTCATGCAAAGCATCTTTTTCTTTTTCAAAAGGGGGCTCAACCGATGCCAGTCAAGTGGGGTGTGTGTGGCCCAGTGAGTGGCAACGAGGGAGACTGTGGTTGGAGTCCCCTCGCTGTGTTTCTAAAAGAACCAAGATGAACAAGTCATGGCTCTCAGAGGACTTTTCTTCCCCGGGGTCAGCCAGGGGACGGGAAAGGCACGCGTATTTTTGAGAGTGCTTCATGCAAAGCATCTTTTTCTTTTTCAAAAGGGGGCTCAACCGATGCCAGTCAAGTGGGGTGTGTGTGGCCCAGTGAGTGGCAACGAGGGAGACTGTGGTTGGAGTCCCCTCGCTGTGTTTCTAAAAGAACCAAGATGAACAAGTCATGGCTCTCAGAGGACTTTTCTTCCCCGGGGTCAGCCAGGGGACGGGAAAGGCACGCGTATTTTTGAGAGTGCTTCATGCAAAGCATCTTTTTCTTTTTCAAAAGGGGGCTCAACCGATGCCAGTCAAGTGGGGTGTGTGTGGCCCAGTGAGTGGCAACGAGGGAGACTGTGGTTGGAGTCCCCTCGCTGTGTTTCTAAAAGAACCAAGATGAACAAGTCATGGCTCTCAGAGGACTTTTCTTCCCCGGGGTCAGCCAGGGGACGGGAAAGGCACGCGTATTTTTGAGAGTGCTTCATGCAAAGCATCTTTTTCTTTTTCAAAAGGGGGCTCAACCGATGCCAGTCAAGTGGGGTGTGTGTGGCCCAGTGAGTGGCAACGAGGGAGACTGTGGTTGGAGTCCCCTCGCTGTGTTTCTAAAAGAACCAAGATGAACAAGTCATGGCTCTCAGAGGACTTTTCTTCCCCGGGGTCAGCCAGGGGACGGGAAAGGCACGCGTATTTTTGAGAGTGCTTCATGCAAAGCATCTTTTTCTTTTTCAAAAGGGGGCTCAACCGATGCCAGTCAAGTGGGGTGTGTGTGGCCCAGTGAGTGGCAACGAGGGAGACTGTGGTTGGAGTCCCCTCGCTGTGTTATACATGCTTTTAGAAGGGCATGACATGGCTTGGAGGTTGACTTTCATAAAATGCAAACTGTTGGCTACCAAAATGCTGCCTTTCCAACAACTGTGGTTATAGGCAATGAGGAACATACTGATGAAGATGAGACCCGATTGGGATGACAACTTAAATATTCGGTCAGGGCAAGAAGAAACTCGGTCTGAGGGGGAGGGGAGTGCAAACACAACAATTGATGATGAAGTTCTAGATCCCACCTACTGTCAACCCACAGTCAGACACTCGAGGAGGTCAATAGAGGCGGTGGAGGAGGATGCAACCGACGTCGAAGTAACCTGGCGCCTTCCTGGACACAGTCGGAGCACTGGTAGCACGTCGACAACTGCATCCTCAGCCACCACTCTGCCTCTGAGCATTATTCGGGGTGGATCAACAGGTCGCATGGCCTCTAAGCCTTGCCTAGCCTGGTCCTTTTTTGACATAAAAAAAGATCGGCCAAATTATGTGATCTGTAACATTTGCCATGGTTATCTTAGTAGAGGTCAAAACCTCAGCAGTTTGACAACTTCTTCCATGAATCGTCACATGAATAAATATCATATGGCCTGGTGGGAAGCTCACCGTGCTGCAATGCGGCCTAGTGGAGCCAACCATCCACCGCCTGCCCCTTCCAGGGCATCCGCGCGCTCGTCATCTTCTAGGACTGTGGGGACAGCTGTCACACCTGTTTTTCCACCCACAACTTCCACCACTGTAACCGCAACAGGCAGTTTGCTTGGTAGGTCGTCAGTTGGTTTGGAAGGGGAAACAAGTGAGTGTGTACAGCTCTCTCAGACATCGATAGCACCAACTTTGGATGAAGGCAACATCATGTCTCCGCCTGCACTTTCCTCCCAAAGCTGCATTTTTCCAGGGACACCCTACTCAACACCGTCTACACACAGCAGCCAGATCTCTGTCCCTCAGATGTGGTCAAATAAAAGGCCACTTCCTTCGACCCATGACAAAGCGAAGAGGTTGACTCTATCCCTCTGTAAGCTGTTGGCTACAGAAATGCTGCCTTTCCGCCTAGTGGACACACAGGATTTTAGAGACCTTATATCTGTCGCTGTGCCCCAGTACCAGATGCCTAGTCGCCACTACTTCTCTAAGAAAGGTGTGCCCGCGCTACACCAGCATGTCGCACACAATATCACCGCTTCCTTGAGAAACTCTGTGTGTGAACGGGTGAATTTCAGCACCGATACTTGGACCAGTAAGCATGGACAGGGACGTTACATGTCGCTGACTGGGCACTGGGTAACTATGGTGATAGATGGTGAAGGGTCTGCTGCACAAGTCTTGCCGTCCCCACGACTTGTGTGTCAATCCTCTGTCTGTCCAAGTTCCGCCACTGCTTCTGCATCCTCCACCTCATCTGGGTCCTCCACCTCCGCCCCAAGCCTGCCTGGTCAGGCCACCAGCGTTCTCACTGCGCAGAAGGAATCACGCACCCCTCATTACTATGCTGGCAGCAGAGCGCAACGGCATCAGGCGGTCTTTAGCTTGACATGTCTTGGGAATAAGAGTCACACAGCTGAGGAGTTGTGGTCAGCTCTGCGGTCCGAGTTTAATAAATGGTTGTCTCCACTCAACCTGCAGCCTGGTAAGGCCGTGTGCGACAATGCTGCAAACCTGGGTGCGGCCCTTCGCCTGGGCAAGGTGACACACGTGCCTTGTATGGCTCACGTGTTGAACCTTGTTGTCCAGCAATTTTTAACACACTATCCCGGCCTAGATGGCCTTCTGACCAGGGCACGGAAACTGTCTGCAGTGCTCACTTCCGCCGTTCAAGCGCCGCAGCTGAGCGACTTGCATCGCTCCAGAAGTCTTTCGGCCTGCCGGTTCATCGCCTGAAATGCGATGTGGCGACACGCTGGAATTCAACTCTCCACATGTTACAACGACTGTGGCAGCACCGCAGAGCCCTGGTGCAATACGTCATGACGTATAGCCTGGGCCAACGAGATGCAGAGGTGGGGCAGATCACCCTGATGGAGTGATCTCAGATCACGGACCTATGCACCCTTCTGCACAGTTTCGACATGGCGACGAATATGTTTAGCGCTGACAATGCCATTATCAGCATGACGATTACAGTCATTTACATGCTGGAGCACACGCTAAACACTATTCGGAGTCAGGGGGTGGGACAACAGGAAGGGGAGGAACTACAGGAGGATTCATATGCGCAAGACACAACAACATCACCAAGGTCCAGACGTTCATCATCACCAACGCGGCAGGCATGGGACCATGGGGGACAGGGATCAACAAGGGCGCATGGTAGCAGGCGAGATGTTGAGGAAGGTGCAGGAGGACATGAAGATATGGAGGACAAACTGTCCATGGACATGGAAGACTCAGCTGATGAGGGGGACCTTGGTCAAATTTAAGTTGAAAGAGGTTGGGGGGAGATGACAGAGGAAGAAAGAACGGTTAGCACCTCTATGCCACAAACACAGCGTGGACTTGGTCCGCATGGCTGCGCAAGACACATGAGTGCCTTCTTCTTGCACTACCTCCAACATGACCCTCGTATTGTCAAAATTAGAAGTGATGATGACTACTGGCTTGCCACACTATTAGATCCCCGGGACAAGTCCAAATTTTGTGACATAATTCCACCCATAGAAAGGGACGCACGTATGCAGGAGTATCAGCAGAAGCTGTTACTCGATCTTAGCTCGGCTTTTCCACCAAACAACCGTGCAGGTGAAGGGAGTGATTCTCCCAGTTGTAACTTGACAAACATGGGACGGCCTCGTCATCTTCAACAGTCTACCCGTACCAGTAGGACCGTATCTGGTGCTGGTAACAGCAATTTTATGGAATCTTTTCATAATTTTTTTAGACCCTCCTTTGCAAGGCCACCAGAGACATCAAGTGTGTCACATAGTCAACGGATGGAGAGGATGATACAGGAGTATCTCCAAATGAACATCGATGCAATGACTTTGCAAATGGAGCCTTGCTCCTTTTGTGCTTCAAATCTAGAAAAATGTCAAGAGCTCTCCAGTTACGCCTTGAAGATTTTGTCGTGTCCAGCTGCCAGCGTTGTCTCTCAACGTGTCTTCAGTGCTGCTGGGTGTGTGCTGACAGATAAGCGCACGCGTCTGTCCAGTGACAATGTGGACAGACTGACGTTCATCAAAATGAACAAGTCATGGATCCAGAAGGAATTTACTACCCCTGTGTCATCCTGGGGAGAGTAAATGCTTGTGGATTTGGAATGTGCTTGATGCAAATCAAAACATCCTGTTTGCAACTAGGGCACAAGTCCTGCCACTGATGGGGTGTCTGTGTGCCCAATTTGGGGAAAAAAGGTAGACTCCGCTTGGAGTAACCCTTGCTTGCTGTGTTTTTTAAAAATGATACAAGATGAACAGATCTGAAGGCAAGATGAAGGCAACATCATGTCTCCGCCTGCACTTTTCTCACAAACCTGCATTTTTCCAGGGACACCCTACTCAACACCGTCTACAGACAGCAGCCAGATCTCTGTCCCTCAGATGTGGTCAAATAAAAGGCCACTTACTGCGACCCATGACAAAGCTAAGTGGTTGACTCTATCCCTCTGTAAGCTGTTGGCTACCGAAATGCTGCCTTTACGCGTAGTGGACACACAGGATTTTACAGACCTTATGTCTGTCGCTGTGCCCCAGTACCAGATGCCCAATCACCACTGCTTCTCCAAGAAAAGCATGCCCGCGCTACACCAGCATGTCGCACACAACATCACCACTTCCTTGAGAAAATCTGTGTGCGACAGGGTGCATTTCAACACAGATACTTGGACCAGTAAGCATAGACAGGGTCATTACATGTCACTGACTGGGCACTGGCAAACTATGGTGAGAGATGGAGAAGGGTCTGCTGTACAAGTCTTGCCGTCCCCACGAGTTGTTTCAATCCTTGTTCTGTATGTAGAAGTTAATACACTGCTTCTGCCTCTTCAACCTCGTGTGGGTCCTCTACCTTGGCGCAAACCCTGTGTGGTCAGGCCACCCTTCCTTGCAACTGCGCACAAGGACTACCACACACCTCCTTACTATGCTGGCAGCAGAGCTCAATGCCATCAGGCGGTCAAAGTTTTACTTTGAAATGTATGGGAAATGTGAGTCACACCGCTATTACAGAGAATAGTAGTCAGGCAGGGTCAAAACATTAATTGAGGAACAGGAACAGAATGGGACGGCCAGGAAAGAATCAGAAAACAAGCAGAGGTGAAATGCGTATCGGCCAACAAGGTACATAAACAGCAAGCAGGAAAAGTAGTCAGGTAACAAGCACACAAAATCATAAAACTGAACTGGGGGTAAAATTAACCAGAGGTTCATAGCTATGTCTGGCAGTGGTCTGCAGACAGGATGGGCATAAAAAAGGGTGTGGTGTCTTCCCATTGGTTGTAGCTGAATGATGGTATTTCATCTGTGAGATACCCACCAGCTACATTCAGCCAGAGATTCTGCATCTGTCAAGGTAATGCAGCCCAGTGGGTGAGCATAACCTGCGTCCACCTGCGCCGCTGGCATCGACTACTCTCCCATCATCAGCACTATTCATGAAAGGAACACGTTGTCACCTGGCGACCGGAGTACAAATTGACGGAGCGGACTCCGTTGGTGACTTAACAGCCGTGTGCGGCAATGATGCAAACCTGGCTGCGGGCCATCCTCAGGGCAATGTGACACACGTGCCTTTTAGGGCTCACGTGTTGAACCGAATTCGCAAGCAATTTTTAAAACACCATCACGGCCTACATGGCCTTGTGCAGTGGGCACGCTCGCTATGTGCTCACTTCCATCGTGCGCACACAGCAGCTCAACAACTTTCATCACTCCGGAAGTCTTAGGGTCTGGCAGTTAAACGCCGTAAATGCGATGTTTCGACACGCAGGAATTGGAATCTGCACATGTTGCAGCGTGTGTGGCACCACCGCAGAGCCCTGCTGAAATACGGTAAGACATATAGCCTGGGATAACTTGATCCAGAGGTGGTGCAGATCACGCTGCTGGAGTGGTGTCAGATCAAGGACCTATGCACCCTGCTACACAGTTTTGAAATGTCGACGAAGATGTTTAGCACTGGCAATGTCATTCTCAGCGTGACAATTCTGGTCATCTACATGATGGAGCACACTGTAATTATTATTCGGAGTCAGGTGTTGGGACAAGAGGGAGGGGAGGAAGTACAGGAGGAGTCATATGCGGAAGGGATAACAAGATCTACGAGGTCCAGATGGTCAGCGGCACCTATGCGGCAGTCATGGTGAGGGAGAGGGATTAACAAGGGCGCATAGTATCAGCAAAAAGTGTTGATGAAAGTGCAGGAGCCCATGAAGAAATGGAGGACGAACTGGCGATGGGCATGGAAGACTCAGCAGATGAGTGAGAGCTTGCTCACATTTCGGTTGTGCGAGGTTGGGGGGAGAGGGCAGAGGAAGGATGCACGATTCTCACCTCTCTGCCACCAACACACCAAGGACTTGGTCCTCCTGGATGCACAAGACACATGAGCGCCTTCTTGCTGCACTACCTACATGACCCTCGGATTGTATGAATTTGAACTAATCCTGAATACTGGGTTGCCACACTGTTAGATCCCCGGTACAAGACAAAATTTGGCGAACTAATTCCTGCCATAGAAATAGACGCACGTATACAGGAGTATCTGCAGAATGTGGTACGCAATCTTAGATCTACTTGTCCACTAAACACCAGTGCTGCACAGAGTGAATCTCAACGCTTTGTCATGGATAGGAGGAAATGGTCTTTTACTTGTCCACATCGGAGGGACCGAGGGATGGCTGCTGTGCTGAGATGGCGTTGAGTACGGTGTCCCTGCACAGTTGCACTTTTGGTCATATCCCAAAATGAGTTGAAAAAGGACAGATGCTGTTGGAAAGGGGAACAGGTGTGTTGGAAAGGGGAAAAAAGTTTTGGTCCGTGGATTTGGTGGTTAAGCAACTGTAACATTTGCTGAAGAAACAACATCTGTTACAGTGGGACTGGCAGATTTGGATAAAGTGGTATATAATCTGTGACCGCTATATAACGAAAATTAATAAGAAAAGAAAGAGAAAGGTATATATCCCCATCAGCAGTCAGTGTCCACCGTGCTCCCAGTTGGAAAAGTAGAGGTTGGCAACTTGAAGGTTTGGTGGAGGATACAGAGCTGTGTGGCTATGAAACTAATAGTAGCCTGAACCGAGTTAGACGCCATTCGGATCTGGAGACTGTGAGCCCTGTTAGCGTCACAGGGTCCACATGCCCACCCAGCCCAGGAACTCCCTGTTAACAACACAGGGGCCATTGAGTACGCTGACCGTGTGCGTAGGGGCCACACCTGTGGACAGCAGGCGCATCAGCAGCAGCAGGCCTGTTAATGCCACTGGGCTGCACAATCAGGACTGTTAGGACAGGAGCTGGTCTTAACCGTTCTGCGTTACCAACTGTGGTGGTGGCCTGCATCCACCACCCGATCCCTGCCTACCTCTGGCCTAAAGCCGCAATGGGTTCAACACATGGAGGTGTGCTCTTTCGGAGCATAATAGAAGACTGCGCACCTCCTTGTTGGCTCCAGCCCCTTTTATAACCTGGGTCCGCCCCAAACCAGGGTGAACCACAATGCACCTCCTGGAGACAAAAGTAGAGTGACACGTCATGAGTGGCATAACTAGCGTCCTATTTGGAAACGCAACTTCAATGATGACCTCATGGCTGCCATGACCCAAACACCTCACCAGTCATCGTCTGAGCATCAATAATGCGGTGACAAGTCATAGGTGTGGGCCTCTGCAAGCCATTTGGGAGGACACCTGATGCCCTGTGGTCTATATGGGACCCCCACATCAGGGCCAGGGCCAAAGAGTTCATTACCGGACCTAGTCTCTGATGCAGGAAGTGCCTGAGCATGCTCAGTAGCATGAAATACAGTCTCTGAAAAAAGACTATCAGCTTTAGCATGGTGTCTATGCCCAAAACAGGACTTATACCCGGCACGGAATGCAAGCACCTGTGCAAAGAGGCTTTTCACACTTAGTGTGGGAGCATGCGCTGTATCCCGAAATGAAAACTTAGCGTCAGGAATGGCACAGTCAGGCTGAGCATACTCACTAGGCGAAACACTGTAATTATGCTGCAGCTGGGGTACATCGGCACACGCATGCGCACTAGCTGCCTCTCCACACTTAGACGTGGAGGGGAAATTTGTCTTGGAGATGCTGTCTATGAACAGAAGGAAAAGCTAAAGGAAGCCTGACTTTCTATCCCTCCGAATTATGAAATGCAGCAATGAATTCCATGAGTTTGCTATAACATTAGCGTAGCAAAATGTGCATGAGGGTGTGATGTAGAGGTGCTAGAAATAGCTTGTCACCAGTGGGGCACTAATGGAATACAACAGCCAGTTCTATGATGCCACAAAATGGCAGTATTTTGTGCTATCATTATAGCTTATTAAAAACAGAGCACGAGGTTGTCATGCAGAGGTGCTGCACATAGATTTGCAGTAGTGTGAATTGACAAAAGTACAATAGCCACGTTTAGGATACAACTAGGTACAGTGAGTGTTTGCTAGTATAATGGCTGAGTTTAAAAAAGTTTGAGTGTGAAATGCAGGCAGATGTCCTGCAAATAACGTTCCAATACTGTGAATTGACAAAAGTACAATAGCCACGTTTAGGATACAACTAGGTACAGTGAGTGTTTGCTAGTATAATGGCTGAGTTTAAAAAAGTTTGAGTGTGCAATGCAGGCAGATGTCCTGCAAATAACGTTCCAATACTGTGAATTGACAAAAGTACAATAGCCACGTTTAGGATACAACTAGGTACAGTGAGTGTTTGCTAGTATAATGGCTGAGTTTAAAAAAGTTTGAGTGTGCAATGCAGGCAGACGTGCTGCAAATAACGTTCCAATACTGTGAATTGACAAAAGTACAATAGCCACGTTTAGGATACAACTAGGTACAGTGAGTGTTTGCTAGTATAATGGCTGAGTTTAAAAAAGTTTGAGTGTGCAATGCAGGCAGACGTCCTGCAAATAACGTTCCAATACTGTGAATTGACAAAAGTACAATAGCCACGTTTAGGATACAACTAGGTACAGTGAGTGTTTGCTAGTATAATGGCTGAGTTTAAAAAAGTTTGAGTGTGCAATGCAGGCAGACGTGCTGCAAATAACGTTCCAATACTGTGAATTGACAAAAGTACAATAGCCACGTTTAGGATACAACTAGGTACAGTGAGTGTTTGCTAGTATAATGGCTGAGTTTAAAAAAGTTTGAGTGTGCAATGCAGGCAGACGTCCTGCAAATAACGTTCCAATACTGTGAATTGACAAAAGTACAATAGCCACGTTTAGGATACAACTAGGTACAGTGAGTGTTTGCTAGTATAATGGCTGAGTTTAAAAAAGTTTGAGTGTGCAAGGCAGGCAGATGTCCTGCAAATAACGTTCCAATACTGTGAATTGACAAAAGTACAATAGCCACGTTTAGGATACAACTAGGTACAGTGAGTGTTTGCTAGTATAATGGCTGAGTTTAAAAAAGTTTGAGTGTGCAATGCAGGCAGACGTCCTGCAAATAACGTTCCAATACTGTGAATTGACAAAAGTACAATAGCCACGTTTAGGATACAACTAGGTACAGTGAGTGTTTGCTAGTATAATGGCTGAGTTTAAAAAAGTTTGAGTGTGCAAGGCAGGCAGATGTCCTGCAAATAACGTTCCAATACTGTGAATTGACAAAAGTACAATAGCCACGTTTAGGATACAACTAGGTACAGTGAGTGTTTGCTAGTATAATGGCTGAGTTTAAAAAAGTTTGAGTGTGCAATGCAGGCAGACGTCCTGCAAATAACGTTCCAATACTGTGAATTGACAAAAGTACAATAGCCACGTTTAGGATACAACTAGGTACAGTGAGTGTTTGCTAGTATAATGGCTGAGTTTAAAAAAGTTTGAGTGTGAAAGGCAGGCAGATGTCCTGCAAATAACGTTCCAATACTGTGAATTGACAAAAGTACAATAGCCACGTTTAGGATACAACTAGGTACAGTGAGTGTTTGCTAGTATAATGGCTGAGTTTAAAAAAGTTTGAGTGTGCAATGCAGGCAGACGTGCTGCAAATAACGTTCCAATACTGTGATTTGACAAAAGTACAATAGCCACGTTTAGGATACAACTAGGTACAGTGAGTGTTTGCTAGTATAATGGCTGAGTTTAAAAAAGTTTGAGTGTGCAATGCAGGCAGACATGCTGCAAATAACGTTCCAATACTGTGAATTGACAAAAGTACAATAGCCACGTTTAGGATACAACTAGGTACAGTGAGTGTTTGCTAGTATAATGGCTGAGTTTAAAAAAGTTTGAGTGTGCAAGGCAGGCAGATGTCCTGCAAATAACGTTCCAATACTGTGAATTGACAAAAGTACAATAGCCACGTTTAGGATACAACTAGGTACAGTGAGTGTTTGCTAGTATAATGGCTGAGTTTAAAAAAGTTTGAGTGTGCAATGCAGGCAGACGTGCTGCAAATAACGTTCCAATACTGTGAATTGACAAAAGTACAATAGCCACGTTTAGGATACAACTAGGTACAGTGAGTGTTTGCTAGTATAATGACTGAGTTTAAAAAAGTTTGAGTGTGCAATGCAGGCAGACGTCCTGCAAATAACGTTCCAATACTGTGAATTGACAAAAGTACAATAGCCACGTTTAGGATACAACTAGGTACAGTGAGTGTTTGCTAGTATAATGGCTGAGTTTAAAAAAGTTTGAGTGTGCAAGGCAGGCAGATGTCCTGCAAATAACGTTCCAATACTGTGAATTGACAAAAGTACAATAGCCACGTTTAGGATACAACTAGGTACAGTGAGTGTTTGCTAGTATAATGGCTGAGTTTAAAAAAGTTTGAGTGTGCAATGCAGGCAGACGTGCTGCAAATAACGTTCCAATACTGTGAATTGACAAAAGTACAATAGCCACGTTTAGGATACAACTAGGTACAGTGAGTGTTTGCTAGTATAATGGCTGAGTTTAAAAAAGTTTGAGTGTGCAATGCAGGCAGACGTCCTGCAAATAACGTTCCAATACTGTGAATTGACAAAAGTACAATAGCCACGTTTAGGATACAACTAGGTACAGTGAGTGTTTGCTAGTATAATGGCTGAGTTTAAAAAAGTTTAAGTGTGCAAGGCAGGCAGATGTCCTGCAAATAACGTTCCAATACTGTGAATTGACAAAAGTACAATAGCCACGTTTAGGATACAACTAGGTACAGTGAGTGTTTGCTAGTATAATGGCTGAGTTTAAAAAAGTTTGAGTGTGCAATGCAGGCAGATGTCCTGCAAATAACGTTCCAATACTGTGAATTGACAAAAGTACAATAGCCACGTTTAGGATACAACTAGGTACAGTGAGTGTTTGCTAGTATAATGGCTGAGTTTAAAAAAGTTTGAGTGTGCAAGGCAGGCAGATGTCCTGCAAATAACGTTCCAATACTGTGAATTGACAAAAGTACAATAGCCACGTTTAGTATACAACTAGGTACAGTGAGTGTTTGCTAGTATAATGGCTGAGTTTAAAAAAGTTTGAGTGTGCAAGGCAGGCAGATGTCCTGCAAATAACGTTCCAATACTGTGAATTGACAAAAGTACAATAGCCACGTTTAGGATACAACTAGGTACAGTGAGTGTTTGCTAGTATAATGGCTGAGTTTAAAAAAGTTTGAGTGTGCAATGCAGGCAGACGTCCTGCAAATAACGTTCCAATACTGTGAATTGACAAAAGTACAATAGCCACGTTTAGGATACAACTAGGTACAGTGAGTGTTTGCTAGTATAATGGCTGAGTTTAAAAAAGTTTGAGTGTGCAAGGCAGGCAGATGTCCTGCAAATAACGTTCCAATACTGTGAATTGACAAAAGTACAATAGCCACGTTTAGGATACAACTAGGTACAGTGAGTGTTTGCTAGTATAATGGCTGAGTTTAAAAAAGTTTGAGTGTGCAATGCAGGCAGACGTGCTGCAAATAACGTTCCAATACTGTGAATTGACAAAAGTACAACAGTCACGTTTAGGATACAACTAGGTACAGTGAGTGTTTGCTAGTATAATGGCTGAGTTTAAAAAAGTTTGAGTGTGCAATGCAGGCAGATGTCCTGCAAATAACGTTCCAATACTGTGAATTGACAAAAGTACAATAGCCACGTTTAGGATACAACTAGGCACAGTGAGTGTTTGCTAGTATAATGGCTGAGTTTAAAAAAGTTTGAGTGTGCAAGGCAGGCAGATGTCCTGCAAATAACGTTCCAATACTGTGAATTGACAAAAGTACAATAGCCACGTTTAGGATACAACTAGGTACAGTGAGTGTTTGCTAGTATAATGGCTGAGTTTAAAAAAGTTTGAGTGTGCAATGCAGGCAGATGTCCTGCAAATAACGTTCCAATACTGTGAATTGACAAAAGTACAATAGCCACGTTTAGGATACAACTAGGTACAGTGAGTGTTTGCTAGTATAATGGCTGAGTTTAAAAAAGTTTGAGTGTGCAAGGCAGGCAGATGTCCTGCAAATAACGTTCCAATACTGTGAATTGACAAAAGTACAATAGCCACGTTTAGGATACAACTAGGTACAGTGAGTGTTTGCTAGTATAATGGCTGAGTTTAAAAAAGTTTGAGTGTGCAATGCAGGCAGATGTCCTGCAAATAACGTTCCAATACTGTGAATTGACAAAAGTACAATAGCCACGTTTAGGATACAACTAGGTACAGTGAGTGTTTGCTAGTATAATGGCTGAGTTTAAAAAAGTTTGAGTGTGCAAGGCAGGCAGATGTCCTGCAAATAACGTTCCAATACTGTGAATTGACAAAAGTACAATAGCCACGTTTAGGATACAACTAGGTACAGTGAGTGTTTGCTAGTATAATGGCTGAGTTTAAAAAAGTTTGAGTGTGCAATGCAGGCAGATGTCCTGCAAATAACGTTCCAATACTGTGAATTGACAAAAGTACAATAGCCACGTTTAGGATACAACTAGGTACAGTGAGTGTTTGCTAGTATAATGGCTGAGTTTAAAAAAGTTAGAGTGTGCAATGCAGGCAGATGTCATGCAAATAACGTTCCAATACTGTGAATTGACAAAAGTCCAATAGCCACGTATAGGATGCCACTAGGTAACCTGAGTGTTTGCTAGTATAATGGCTTCGTTATAATTAGTTGGAGTGTGCAACGCAGGCAGATGCGCTCTGCAAATGTCTTGGCACTAGTGGGACTATAGCAAAGTCCAATAGCCACGTATAGGATGCCACTAGGTACACTGAGTGTTTGCTAGTAAAATTGCTTAGTTTAAAAAACTTGGAGTGTGCAATGCAGGCAGATGTGCTCTGCTAATGTCTTTGCACTAGTGGGCTAGTGGGACTATAGCAAAGTCCAATAGCCACGTTTAGGATGCCACTAGGTACACTGTTTGCTAGTAAAATTGATTAGTTTAAAAAAGTTGTAGTGTGCAATGCAGGCAGACGTGCTCTGCAAATGTCTTTGCACTAGTGGGACTATAGCAAAGTCCAATAGCCACGTATAGGATGCCACTAGGTACACTGAGTGTTTGCTAGTAAAATTGCTTAGTTTAAAAAAGTTGTAGTGTGCAATGCAGGCAGACGTGCTCTGCAAATGTCTTTGCACTAGTGGGACTATAGCAAAGTCCAATAGCCACGTATAGGATGCCACTAGGTACACTGAGTGTTTGCTAGTAAAATTGCTTAGTTTAAAAAACTTGGAGTGTGCAATGCAGGCAGATGTGCTCTGCTAATGTCTTTGCACTAGTGGGACTATAGCAAAGTCCAATAGCCACGTATAGGATGCCACTAGGTACACTGAGTGTTTGCTAGTAAAATTGCTTAGTTTAAAAAACTTGGAGTGTGCAATGCAGGCAGATGTGCTCTGCTAATGTCTTTGCACTAGTGGGACTATAGCAAAGTCCAATAGCCACGTTTAGGATGCCACTAGGTACACTGAGTGTTTGCTAGTAAAATTGCTTAGTTTAAAAAAGTTGTAGTGTGCAATGCAGGCAGACGTGCTCTGCAAATGTCTTTGCACTAGTGGGACTATAGCAAAGTCCAATAGCCACGTTTAGGATGCCACTAGGTACACTGAGTGTTTGCTAGTAAAATTGCTTAGTTTAAAAAAGTTGTAGTGTGCAATGCAGGCAGACGTGCTCTGCAAATGTCTTTGCACTAGTGGGACTATAGCAAAGTCCAATAGCCACGTATAGGATGCCACTAGGTACACTGAGTGTTTGCTAGTAAAATTGCTTAGTTTAAAAAACTTGGAGTGTGCAATGCAGGCAGATGTGCTCTGCTAATGTCTTTGCACTAGTGGGACTATAGCAAAGTCCAATAGCCACGTTTAGGATGCCACTAGGTACACTGAGTGTTTGCTAGTATAATGGCTTACTTAGAATGAGTTGGAGTGTGCAGAGGACAAGAGGGTACAGTGGCAGGATTGTGGTGCTCTGGGTAGAGGAATGGAAGCCTGCCTTTCTATTCCCTCCTAATGGTGAAATGCAGGGAGGAAATCCCTGACCTGGGCTACACAGACGCTGTTGCTGTTTGCAGGACCTGTCACTTATGGCTCTCTGACCCTGCCGCTTTGAGCCCTTAAAAGGACTGCTAGAATGTGCTCTCCCTAAGCTGTCTAACGCTGTGTATGCAGCGCATACAGCTGTATCGGCTATAGGACTCAGGAGGACGGAGCTGCGACACTGATGTCTGACACCAAAGACGCAGAAGGCAGATAATGGCGTTCGTGAAGAAAATGTCCGGTTTTATAATGCAGGGACATGTGACATGCAGATCCTATCACACATGCCGTTGCTTCTCTGGCTCAAAGTCCACTTAGGTGTGTGTGTGTCTGTGATTGGCTGACATGCTGGCCCGCCCCACAAGACGCGCGCGCTTAGGGAAGGAAGACAAGAAAAAAAAAAAAAAAAATGGCGATCGCCATTATAGAAACAGCAGTGATCTGAAGGCGCTGTTCACGCACACTATACACTGAAATGTGATAATAGTTTGATTCACAGAGTGACTTACACTATTACAGCAGAAACCAAGCTAGGATTTAGCTGTTTTTTGGCTGCTAGAACCGTTCTCGAACGTTTCTAGAACTATCGAGCTTTTGCAAAAAGCTCGAGTTCTAGTTCGATCTAGAACATGCCCCAAAATCACTCGAGCCGTGAACTGGAGAACCACGAACCACGAACAGCGCTCAACTCTACTCGAGAGTGCAAAGTAGCCAAATGAAACTTTTTCTGGATTTCCACTTATTTTATCAAATCTCATCTCCACCACACAGGACAAGTTTGCATCTGTTATAGTTTTGGAGAAAATTGTGGTCATTTAATTTATGTGCGAAATGTGTTCAGATTGGTTTTATATTGCATTTGGCACATGGTGACGATTATCTCGAGAGTGCAAAGTAGCCAAATGAAACTTTTACTGGATTTCCACTTATTTTATCAAATCTCATCTCCACCACACAGGACAAGTTTACATCTGTTATAGTTTTGGAGATAATTGTGGTCATTTAATTTATGCGCGAAATGTGTTCAGATTGGTTTTATATTGCATTTGGCACATGGTGATGATTATCTCGAGAGTGCAAAGTAGCCATATGAAACTTTTACTGGATTTTTACTTATTTTATCAAATCTCATCTCCACCACACAGGACAAGTTTGCATCTGTTATAGTTTTGGAGAAAATTGTGGTCATTTAATTTATGTGCGAAATGTGTTCAGATTGGTTTTATATTGCATTTGGCACATGGTGACGATTATCTCGAGAGTGCAAAGTAGCCAAATGAAACTTTTACTGGATTTCCACTTATTTTATCAAATCTCATCTCCACCACACAGGACAAGTTTACATCTGTTATAGTTTTGGAGATAATTGTGGTCATTTAATTTATGCGCGAAATGTGTTCAGATTGGTTTTATATTGCATTTGGCACATGGTGATGATTATCTCGAGAGTCCAAAGTAGCCATATGAAACTTTTACTGGATTTTTACTTATTTTATCAAATCTCATCTCCACCACACAGGACAAGTTTGCATTAGTGATGAGCGAGCATGCTTGTCACTACTCGGTACTCGCACGAGTATCACTGTACTCGGGCTGCTCGGCGGGGACCGAGTAATCTCGCGATACTCGTGCTTTACTCGTGGTCTTCATTTCTGCATGTTGGCGCTCTTTTGAGAGCCAGCCCTCATGCAGGGATTGGCTGGCAGACCACTGCAATGCCACAGCCCTGTTAGTTGTGGAATTGCAGTGATTGGCCGGCCTGCACAGCGTCACCGAGCCTTTATATAGGCCGGCGCGCTGTGCTCTGCTCACAGCTATTCTGACAGTGAGTGTAGGGAGAGTGTCGCTGATTCAGGGAAAGCTTTGCGGCCCTTTATAGTTAGTTCCGGAGCAGGGCTGCAAACAGTGTGACCAGAAGTCCTTCTCAGGACTATTCTAGTTGTATACAGGCAGGCAGGGTATAGCCAGGTCGGAGTACAGTAGCAGAGTCCTTCTCAGGACTATTGTTGCTATATACAGGCAGGGTATAGCCAGGTCGGAATACAGGCTAGTGACCAGAAGAGTCCTTGTCAGGACTATTGTAGCAGTATACAGGCAGGCAGGCAGGGTATATATAGCCATTCCTAGTGGTGACCGTATACCAGCCTTCATCATATCTGGGGCTGGTGTACACAGTGTAAAACAGTCCAGATAGTGTCAGACTTCTCAGTAATTGTCGCTCCTAAAAACCAGTTAGGTTCTTATTGCGTCCGTGCTTGCATTTAAAAACAGCACGTGTGTGGCAGTCGGTGGCAGGGTACAGGTGCGCGTTTTGCACAAACTATTATATAACGCACAAGTCTAGTGTATAATACACGTCAGTCAGCAGTGTCTGATAGTGTCAGACTTCTCAGTAATTGTCGCTCCTAAAAACCAGTTAGGTTCTTATTGCGTCCGTGCTTGCATTTAAAAACAGCACGTGTGTGGCAGTCGGTGTCAGGGTACAGGTGCGCGTTTTGCACAAACTATTATATAACGCACAAGTCTAGTGTATAATACACGTCAGTCAGCAGTGTCTGATAGTGTCAGACTTCTCAGTAATTGTCGCTCCTAAAAACCAGTTAGGTTCTTATTGCGTCCGTGCTTGCATTTAAAAACAGCACGTGTGTGGCAGTCGGTGGCAGGGTACAGGTGCGCGTTTTGCACAAACTATTATATAACGCACAAGTCTAGTGTATAATACACGTCAGTCAGCAGTGTCTGATAGTGTCAGACTTCTCAGTAATTGTCGCTCCTAAAAACCAGTTAGGTTCTTATTGCGTCCGTGCTTGCATTTAAAAACAGCACGTGTGTGGCAGTCGGTGGCAGCGTCAGGCTCCACGTTGTCCCTGGATAGAGACGTGCATGAGGGCCTCAAAACATTGTTCCCATTGCAAAGGAGTGGGTCTCCTGTCGTTGTAATGTCCATTCTGCAAAGAATGGGCGAAAAAATTTACCACTGGGGGTATACCTGAAACAAAGGCCTAAGTATTGCAATTTGTAACGGTCATCATCATGGTGGCGCATGAGGAGAAGGAGGAGCAGTCCAGCGATTAGCCAAACTCCAGAAGTGTGTACCCATGGGTGAGTGGAGGTACATGGCAAACTTTAAATTCCGCTCTCATTTGCTGGTGGTGTGGTGAAGTCTGGCCCAATCCAACCCTTGTTCATCTTGATCAGAGTCAGCTTGTCAGCATTTTCAGTTGACAGGCGGGTGCGTTTATCTGTAATGATTCCACCTGCGGCACTAAAAACACGCTCTGACAAAACGCTAGCAGCAGGGCAGGCCAGGCCTTCCAAGGCGTAGAGAGCCAATTCATGCCACGTGTCCAGCTTGGATACCCAATAATTGTAAGGCACAGAGGAATGTCGGAGTACAGTTGTTCGATCTGCAAGGTACTCCTTCAGCATCTGGGCAAACTTAGGATTTCTTGTGGCACTACCCCGCACCTCAGGGGCTGTGGTACGTGAGGGGCTGAGAAAACTGTCACACATCTTAAAGACTGTTCCCCTACCTCTGGCGGATTGGACTTGTGCCTCTCTCGGCTGTACGCCTCGGTTGTCCACTGATTCATGACCTATGCCGCTAGCGTTTTGTGAGGGGAATGCTTTGCCTACTTCCGTGACTATGGCCTTCTGGAACTGCTGCATTTTGCCTGACCTCTCCGCCTCGGGAATAAGAGACATAAAGTTCTCCTTTTAGCGTGGGTCTAACAGTGTTACCAACCAGTAATGATTGTCGGCCAAGATGTTCTTAACGCGAGGGTCACGAGACAGGCAGCTTACCATAAAGTCAGCCATGTGTGCCAGACTCTTAACAGCCATCACTTCAGTATCCTGACCGACACGATGACTGAACATGCTGTCCTCCTCCTCCTCATCATCTACCCTGTCCTCTGGCCAGCCACGCTGAACCGAGGATATGACTGCATGTCATATCCTCAATTTGGCCAGAGAGTTGCTCCATGTCTTCATCCTCCTCCTCGTCATAGTCCTCCACTGCACGTTGTGATGAGACGAGGCTGGGCTGTGTGTTATCATCACCCACACCCACTACTGTTTCTTGCTGAAACTCATCGCGCTCCGCCTGCAATGCATCATGTTTGTTTTCTGAGCAGAGACCATTTTAGAAGGCAGAGAAGCGGTATGGTGACGCTAATAATGTCGTCATCGCCGCTCACCATCTTGTTGTAGTCCTCAAAGTTTTGGCGGATGGTGCATAGGTCGGACATCCATCTCCACTCCTCAGGTGTTATGTGTGGAGTTTGACCCATTTCCCGACGGCTTAGGTGATGCAGGTACTCAACAACTGCCCTCTTCTGCTCACATATCCTGACCAACATGTGCAGAGTTGAATTCCAACGCGTGGGGACATCACACACCAGTCTGTGTGCCGGAAGATGCAAACGGCGTCTTAAGGCGGCAAGGCCGGCTGAAGCAGTAGGTGACTTTCGAAAATGTGCAGACAGGCGGCGAACTTTTACCAGCAGATCAGACAGCTCTGACTATGACTTTAGAAACCGCTGAACCTCGAGGTTGAGCACATGGGCCAAGCATGGAACATGTGTCAGCTGGCCTCGCCTCAAAGCCGCCACCAGGTTCCGGCCATTGTCACACACCACCTTTCCTGGCTTTAGGTTCAGAGTTGTGAGCCAGTGATCTGCCTGCTGTTTCAGAGCTGTCCACACCTCTTCTGCATTGTGGGGTTTGTCACCTATGCAGATTAGCTTCAGCACTGCCTGTTGCCGCTTCGCCGAGGCAGTGCTGCAGTGCTTCTGTGTCGCCCTGGACAAGCCAGGGGCCACAGAGCACAACACTTAAACACCCCACACTCCCTGCAGGCATATCATAGTCAAAACACAAAATCCTTGTTGCCTTCCCCAGGGGCTGTTGTCCACACCAGGGTGTGGAGCCAGGCGGTTGGTCTCCACCCACCGAGGAGGAGGGAAAACACAGGCAGTGAGAGTTAAGCTAAGGAAGTGGAAGGAGGAAAGTAGTAGAGAGGAGAAAAGTGACAGCAAAGAGCCTGAAGTTGGTCCGGGTGTGTGGCCTGGACAGGACAGCAAGGTTGGCAGGATGTGGTGACCGTCTGCAGTGGAGGCCGATTGGAGTCTGCCGTAAGGACCGTGGACGGGTGGTGACCCGGCCGTACCGGACCGGTATACAAAGCGAAGCCAGCACCATTGGCAGAGGACTTTCGGATCCCGGCAAGGCTTGGTGTCGCCGTGAATTTGCCAAATCCGTTATTGAAGGGGACCTCAGGGTTTCCAAACAGCCAAGTCCAGATAGAAGGCAACCGTACAACCGTGAAGGGGAGACACAGCCACCGGCAAGGGCAACCGTCTCCCAGGGCCAGCGCCTGTGGGCAAAAGGGGCTCCTCCGGCCCATATCCAGGTCAGGGAGCGGGTTACCGTTGGGAAACCATCACTACCAACACTTAACTTCGGTGCAGGGAGAGACAGTCATCACTAACCTGCAGGGAGGAACAACCGCAGCCGTCCGAGTGACCTGTCCATCCAGCCACTTGTTTTACCCTGAACTGTGTCATCATCATTGGGCTGAGTGAGTACCTCCGTGCCGTGCGGCACAGCGCTGCCCCTGCGACCATGCACTTCATCAGGCCCCGCAACCCGCCTGTCATCCATCTCTACCCCATCACCAGGCCCCGGGACAACCAACCCCCCTACCCACGTAGGGGAGAAATAACAACAAAGCTGCTCCCTGTCACAGGCTCCCGGGATCCCCGTCCAGAGCAGCGGTGGTGTCCACACAATCACCACAACCGTGGGTGGCGTCACGGACAATATCCCCAAAACCCAAACCACCCCTTTTCACTCACGGGCGAGTAGCGCCGCTCGAGTCCCCGGGATCCGGCCATCGCTCGAGCCAACGAGCAGCAGCAGCCGTAGAGCTGCGTCAGCCGGACCCGAGCAGTGGGAGAGCGCACCGTCCCCTCCTCCGCCAGCGACACTTACAGCTTGGGACTGGTGTGGAGGGTAAAGTGGATCAGGATGCGCAGGAGGAGGAGGAGGCTGAGGAGCATGACATTCCGGAGCTGTAGAGTGTGTGTGAAACCCTGACTGAGGTAGGGCCTGCAAAACTTGGTGTGTGAAGGACGTATTCCGTCCCTCGCTCAGACTGGGTCCCAGCTTGCACAATATTAACCCAGTGTGACGTCAACGAGATGTAGCGGCCTTGCCCACATGCACTTGTCCACGTGTCTGTGGTTAGGTGGACTTTGGCTGAAACAGCGTTGTTCCGGGCACGTGTGATGTTTTGTGACACGTGGTTAGTTATGCAATGCGGGGACGGCACACAGGGAGAAATAGTGGCGGCTGTGGACCGAGTAACGTGGGACAGCTGCCACCATCAGTTCGCGGAATGCTTCTGTCTCAACCAGCCTAAAAGGCAACATTTCCAGCGCAAGCAGTCGCGAAATGTTAGCATTTAGAACTGTGGCATGTGGGGTGTTGGCAGTGTATTTGCGCCTGCGCTCAAAGGTTTGCTGAATGGATAACTGAACGTTGCGCTGGGACAAGGACGTGCTTGATGATGGTGTTCTTTCTGCGTAGGCAACTGCAGGTGCAGGAGTGGAGGAGGCTTGTTCGCAGGCAGCATGGACAGGGGATTGGCTCGCATGCACAACCAGCGAAGACGTAGCAGTGACATCAGCAAGCACTGCTCCTCGACTCTGTTGTACTTCCCACAAAGTCGGGTGCTTGGCTGACATGTGCCTGATCATGCTGGTGGTGGTCAGGCTGCTAGTTTTGGTACCCCTGCTGATGCTGGCATGGCAGGTGTTGCAAATGGCCTTTTTAGAATCATCTGGAGCCAACTTAAAAAACTGCCAGTGTCAGAGTTCCTGGTTTTCCAGTTTTCTTTTGAAAGAGCTTGCCCTTTGTTAACATGGAGTTTTCTGTTATGTTGCCCTACTTCCTGTCCATCTGTTTAAAAGCCGCCCCTAAAGCTTAGTCCAGTGCCTGAGTATACTGCTTCCTGTGTGCTCCTGCCCTGCTGCTTTTGGTTCCTGATTGTTATTCGGATCCTCTTGGAAAACAACCGACACCGACTCTGGACTTCATCTGGTATCATCTAGCTGTACCTGGACTCCGTTTGCCGTCTTTGGTCGGAACTTCTGCCCGGTTCCTTCCGTTTAATACCACTCTGGACTCACATCACGTACAGACATTTTTCGACTTACCTATTGCCCTTTTGTGTCCCGGCTGCTGCGCATTTAGGGCTTCTGGGGTGATTGCCAGACAGTCCCTGTATAGGGGTTTGCTGTTGGTGGTCTCCCTGGGGGAGTCCGGTGCGCGGTACCGGGAATTCCCTTTCGCTCAGTCCCTGGAAGGTATTTCCTGTATTTATGTTCTACTGTGTTTTTGTTCCGTTTATGTACATATTTGCTGGTTGCATATTATAAATGTCTTGCACCAAGAACTCGTCTCTGGTTGTCATTGCCCTAACGCAATCGAAATCCTCAATACATACAATAGTATTACAGCCAGACTCGGGAAGACCTAACATTTGTACAGGCACCTTGTGTCGTGTTGTTCCGGGGAACAGTTGACTGACGTCTGCCTGGGGCCACCACTCTGCTTCTTACTGCCTGTTGTGATGCTACGCCTCCCTCCCCCTGTGCACTGCTGTCCTCGCTCTGCATATCCTCCTGCCAGGTTGGGTCAGTTACTGGATCATCCACCACGTCGTCTTCCTCTTCCGCACCCTGCTCCTCCTCCTGACTTCCTGACAATTGTGTCTCATCATCGGCCACCCCTTGTTGAGACACGTTGCCAACTTCGTGAGAACGTGGCTGCTCAAATATTTGTGCATCTGTACATACAATCTCGTCATGGCCCACTTCAACAGGAGCTGGCGAGAGGCCAGAATTTGTGAATGGAAACGTGAACGAACAGCTATTCCGAGTGTCCAAGTGTGGGATCAGTAATGTCCGTGGACGTGTACTCGGCCTGGTGGTAGGAAGGAGGATCAGGTTCTGAAATGTGCGGTGCAGTATCACGGCTACTGACACTTGACCGTGTGGAAGACAGAGTGTTTGTGGTGGTGCCAATCTGACTGGAAGCATTATCCGCTATCCAACTAACAACCTGTTGACACTGGTCTTGGTTCAAGAGGGGTGTACTGCTGCGGTCCCCAAGAATTTGGGACAGGACGTGCGAGCGACTAGATGTGGCCCTTTGTTGTGGCGAAATTAGAGCTTGCACACAACCTCGGTGTCTGCCTGCACCACCATCACGTCCACTTCCTTGTTCGTTGACAACGCCCTTGCGCATTTTGCAATGCTGTGCTGATGTGTATTCACTAGACTTGTGTGTTATATCCAAGTTTGTGCAAAACTCACACAAATGCAGCGGAAAGCTGCCACCAACAGGCACACACGTGCGGTTTTTAAATGCAAGCACGGAGGCACTAAGAACCTAACAGGTCTCTATCCAGGGACAACGTAGAGCCTCCCAATGTTTGGCTTCCCTGCCTAAGGGCTATACTATAATACACCCACTTCCTTCCAATGGGCACTTCAGGTTTACAGGCCTTCATGCACGTCTCTATCCAGGGACAACGTGGAGCCTCCCAATGTTTGGCTTCCCTGCCTAAGGGCTATACTATAATACACCCACTTCCTTCCAATGGGCACTTCAGGTTTACAGGCCTTCATGCACGTCTCTATCCAGGGACAACGTGGAGCCTCCCAATGTTTGGCTTCCCTGCCTAAGGGCTATACTATAATACACCCACTTCCTTCCAATGGGCACTTCAGGTTTACAGGCCTTCATGCACGTCTCTATCCAGGGACAACGTGGAGCCTCCCAATGTTTGGCTTCCCTGCCTAAGGGCTATACTATAATACACCCACTTCCTTCCAATGGGCACTTCAGGTTTACAGGCCTTCATGCACGTCTCTATCCAGGGACAACGTGGAGCCTCCCAATGTTTGGCTTCCCTGCCTAAGGGCTATACTATAATACACCCACTTCCTTCCAATGGGCACTTCAGGTTTACAGGCCCTCATGCACGTCTGTATGCAGGGGCATTGGTGAACCTCACAATTTAGGACTGCCCTGGCAAAGGAAAATACTACAAAGACTCACTTCCTCAAAATGGGCACATTAGACTCAAGAGGCCTTCATGTACGTCTCTTCTCAGGGACATCGGAGTGCCACACAATGTTTTCACGTAAAATCTTTCATGTATTGATCTCAAAAAGTAACATACACCAGCTCTATCTCACTATTGGGTATGTGCCCTTAACATTTCCGCCATGAAAAATCATTTTGGGGTCATTTTGGAAGGTTTTCTGGTGAGTCCGTAAAAATGGCGTAAAACGCGGACAAAATTGTTCACAGCTGTGACTTTTGAGTGATAAATGCTTCAAGGGGTCTTCCCCATGCTGTTGCCATGTCATTTGAGCACTCTTCTGAGACTTTTGTGACATTTTTAGGGTTTCTCCATGCTGCCGGGAGGTCATTTCACAAAAATACTCGGGTCTCCCATAGGATAACATTGGGCTCGTTGCTCGGGCCGAGTACACGAGTATCTTGGGAGGCTCGGCCCGAGCTTCGAGCACCCGAGCTTTTTAGTACTCGCTCATCACTAGTTTGCATCTGTTAAATTTTGGAGAAAATTGTGGTCATTTAATTTATGCGCGAAATGTGTTCAGATTGGTTTTATATTGCATTTGGCACATGGTGACGATTATCTCGAGAGTGCAAAGTAGCCAAATGAAACTTTTACTGGATTTCCAGTTATTTTATCAAATCTCATCTCCACCACACAGGACAAGTTTGCATCTGTTATAGTTTTGGAGAAATTTGTGGTCATTTCATTTATGCACGAAATGTGTTCAAATTGGATTTAAATTGCATTTGGCGCATGGTGACGATTTTCTCGAGAGTGTAAAGTAGCCAAATGAAACTTTTACTGGATTTCCACTTACTTTATCAAATCTCATCTCCACCACACAGGACAAATTTGCATCTGTTATAGTTTTGGAGAAAATTGTGGTCATTTAGTTTATGCGCGAAATGTGTTCAGATTGGTTTTATATTGCATTTGGCACATGGTGACGATTATCTCGAGAGTGCAAAGTAGCCAAATGAAACTTTTACTGGATTTCCACTTATTTTATCAAATTTCATCTCCACCACACAGGACAAGTTTGCATCTGTTATAGTTTTGGAGATAATTGTGGTCATTTCATTTATGCGTGAAATGTGTTCAGATTGGTTTTATATTGCATTTGGCACATGGTGATGATTATCTCGAGAGTGCAAAGTAGCCAAATGAAACTTTTTCTGGATTTCCACTTATTTTATCAAATCTCATCTCCACCACACAGGACAAGTTTGCATCTGTTATAGTTTTGGAGAAAATTGTGGTCATTTAATTTATGTGCGAAATGTGTTCAGATTGGTTTTATATTGCATTTGACACATGGTGACGATTATCTCGAGAGTGCAAAGTAGCCAAATGAAACTTTTACTGGATTTCCACTTATTTTATCAAATCTCATCTCCACCACACAGGGCAAGTTTACATCTGTTATAGTTTTGGAGATAATTGTGGTCATTTAATTTATGCGCGAAATGTGTTCAGATTGGTTTTATATTGCATTTGGCACATGGTGATGATTATCTCGAGAGTGCAAAGTAGCCATATGAAACTTTTACTGGATTTTTACTTATTTTATCAAATCTCATCTCCACCAAACAGGACAAGTTTGCATCTGTTATAGTTTTGGAGAAAATTGTGGTCATTTAATTTATGTGCGAAATGTGTTCAGATTGGTTTTATATTGCATTTGGCACATGGTGACGATTATCTCGAGAGTGCAAAGTAGCCAAATGAAACTTTTACTGGATTTCCACTTATTTTATCAAATCTCATCTCCACCACACAGGACAAGTTTACATCTGTTATAGTTTTGGAGATAATTGTGGTCATTTAATTTATGCGCGAAATGTGTTCAGATTGGTTTTATATTGCATTTGGCACATGGTGATGATTATCTCAAGAGTGCAAAGTAGCCATATGAAACTTTTACTGGATTTTACTTATTTTATGAAATCTCATCTCCACCACACAGGACAAGTTTGCATCTGTTAAATTTTGGAGAAAATTGTGGTCATTTAATTTATGCGCGAAATGTGTTCAGATTGGTTTTATATTGCATTTGGCACATGGTGACGATTACCTCGAGTGTGCAAAGTAGCCAAATGAAACTTTTACTGGATTTGCACTTATTTTATCAAATCTCATCTCCACCACACAGGACAAGTTTGCATCTGTTATAGTTTTGGAGAAAATTGTTGTCATTTAATTTATGCGTGAAATGTGTTCAAATTGGATTTAAATTGCATTTGGCGCATGGTGACGATTATCTCAAGAGTGCAAAGTAGCCAAATGAAACTTTTACTGGATTTCCACTTATTTTATCAAATCTCATCTCCACCACACAGGACAAGTTTGCATCTGTTTTAGTTTTGGAGAAAATTGTGGTCATTTAATTTATGCGCGAAATGTGTTCAGATTGGTTTTATATTGCATTTGGCACATGGTGACGATTAACTCGAGAGTGCAAAGTAGCCAAATGAAACTTTTATTGGATTTCCACTTATTTTATCAAATCTCTTCTCCACCACACAGGACAAGTTTGCATCTGTTATAGCTTTGGAGAAAATTGTGGTCATTTCATTTATGCGCGAAATGTGTTCAGATTGGTTTTATATTGCATTTGGCACATGGTGATGATTATCTCGAGAGTGCAAAGTAGCCAAATGAAACTTTTACTGGATTTCCATTTATTTTATCAAATCTCATCTCCACCACACAGGACAAGTTTGCATCTGTTATAGTTTTGGAGAAAATTGTGGTCATTTAATTTATGCGCGAAATGTGTTCAGATTGGTTTTATATTGCATTTGGCACATGGTGACGATTATCTCGAGAGTGCAAAGTAGCCAAATGAAACTTTTACTGGATTTCCACTTATTTTATCAAATCTCATCTCCACCACACAGGACAAGTTTGCATCTGTTATAGTTTTGGAGAAATTTGTGGTCATTTCATTTATGCACGAAATGTGTTCAAATTGGATTTAAATTGCATTTGGCGCATGGTGACGATTTTCTCGAGAGTGCAAAGTAGCCAAATGAAACTTTTACTGGATTTCCACTTATTTTATCAAATCTCATCTCCACCACACAGGACAAATTTGCATCTGTTATAGTTTTGGAGAAAATTGTGGTCATTTAGTTTATGCGCGAAATGTGTTCAGATTGGTTTTATATTGCATTTGGCAAATGGTGACGATTATCTCGAGTGTGCAAAGTAGCCAAATGAAACTTTTACTGGATTTGCACTTATTTTATCAAATCTCATCTCCACCACACAGGACAAGTTTGCCTCTGTTATAGTTTTGGAGAAAATTGTGGTCATTTAATTTATGCGTGAAATGTCTTCAAATTGGATTTAAATTGCATTTGGCGCATGGTGACGATTATCTCAAGAGTGCAAAGTAGCCAAATGAAACTTTTACTGGATTTCCACTTATTTTATCAAATCTCATCTCCACCACACAGGACAAGTTTGCATCTGTTTTAGTTTTGGAGAAAATTGTGGTCATTTAATTTATGCGCGAAATGTGTTCAGATTACTTTTATATTGCATTTGGCACATGGTGACGATTAACTCGAGAGTGCAAAGTAGCCAAATGAAACTTTTATTGGATTTCCACTTATTTTATCAAATCTCATCTCCACCACACAGGACAAGTTTGCATCTGTTATAGCTTTGGAGAAAATTGTGGTCATTTCATTTATGCGCGAAATGTGTTCAGATTGGTTTTATATTGCATTTGGCACATGGTGATGATTATCTCGAGAGTGCAAAGTAGCCAAATGAAACTTTTACTGGATTTCCACTTATTTTATCAAATCTCATCTCCACCACACAGGACAAGTTTGCATCTGTTATAGTTTTAAAGAAAATTGTGGTCATTTAATTTATGCGCGAAATGTGTTCAGATTGGTTTTATATTGCATTTGGCACATGGTGACGATTATCTCGAGAGTGCAAAGTAGCCAAATGAAACTTTTACTGGATTTCCACTTATTTTATCAAATCTCATCTCCACCACACAGGACAAGTTTGCATCTGTTATAGTTTTGGAGAAATTTGTGGTCATTTCATTTATGCACGAAATGTGTTCAAATTGGATTTAAATTGCATTTGGCGCATGGTGACGATTTTCTCGAGAGTGCAAAGTAGCCAAATGAAACTTTTACTGGATTTCCACTTATTTTATCAAATCTCATCTCCACCACACAGGACAAATTTGCATCTGTTATAGTTTTGGAGAAAATTGTGGTCATTTAGTTTATGCGCGAAATGTGTTCAGATTGGTTTTATATTGCATTTGGCACATGGTGACGATTATCTCGAGAGTGCAAAGTAGCCAAATGAAACTTTTACTGGATTTCCACTTATTTTATCAAATCTCATCTCCACCACACAGGACAAGTTTGCATCTGTTATAGTTTTGGAGATAATTGTGGTCATTTCATTTAGGCGCGAAATGTGTTCAGATTGGTTTTATATTGCATTTGGCACATGGTGATGATTATCTCGAGAGTGCAAAGTAGCCAAATGAAACTTTTTCTGGATTTCCACTTATTTTATCAAATCTCATCTCCACCACACAGGACAAGTTTGCATCTGTTATAGTTTTGGAGAAAATCGTGGTCATTTAATTTATGTGCGAAATGTGTTCAGATTGGTTTTATATTGCATTTGGCACATGGTGACGATTATCTCGAGAGTGCAAAGTAGCCAAATGAAACTTTTACTGGATTTCCACTTATTTTATCAAATCTCATCTCCACCACACAGGACAAGTTTGCATCTGTTATAGTTTTGGAGAAATTTGTGGTCATTTCATTTATGCACGAAATGTGTTCAAATTGGATTTAAATTGCATTTGGCGCATGGTGACGATTTTCTCGAGAGTGCAAAGTAGCCAAATGAAACTTTTACTGGATTTCCACTTATTTTATCAAATCTCATCTCCACCACACAGGACAAATTTGCATCTGTTATAGTTTTGGAGAAAATTGTGGTCATTTAGTTTATGCGCGAAATGTGTTCAGATTGGTTTTATATTGCATTTGGCACATGGTGACGATTAACTCGAGAGTGCAAAGTAGCCAAATGAAACTTTTACTGGATTTCCACTTATTTTATCAAATCTCATCTCCACCACACAGGACAAGTTTACATCTGTTATAGTTTTGGAGATAATTGTGGTCATTTAATTTATGCGCGAAATGTGTTCAGATTGGTTTTATATTGCATTTGGCACATGGTGACGATTATCTCGAGAGTGCAAAGTAGCCAAATGAAACTTTTACTGGATTTCCAGTTATTTTATCAAATCTCATCTCCACCACACAGGACAAGTTTGCATCTGTTATAGTTTTGGAGAAATTTGTGGTCATTTCATTTATGCACGAAATGTGTTCAAATTGGATTTAAATTGCATTTGGCGCATGGTGACGATTTTCTCGAGAGTGTAAAGTAGCCAAATGAAACTTTTACTGGATTTCCACTTACTTTATCAAATCTCATCTCCACCACACAGGACAAATTTGCATCTGTTATAGTTTTGGAGAAAATTGTGGTCATTTAGTTTATGCGCGAAATGTGTTCAGATTGGTTTTATATTGCATTTGGCACATGGTGACGATTATCTCGAGAGTGCAAAGTAGCCAAATGAAACTTTTACTGGATTTCCACTTATTTTATCAAATCTCATCTCCACCACACAGGACAAGTTTGCATCTGTTATAGTTTTGGAGATAATTGTGGTCATTTCATTTATGCGTGAAATGTGTTCAGATTGGTTTTATATTGCATTTGGCACATGGTGATGATTATCTCGAGAGTGCAAAGTAGCCAAATGAAACTTTTTCTGGATTTCCACTTATTTTATCAAATCTCATCTCCACCACACAGGACAAGTTTGCATCTGTTATAGTTTTGGAGAAAATTGTGGTCATTTAATTTATGTGCGAAATGTGTTCAGATTGGTTTTATATTGCATTTGACACATGGTGACGATTATCTCGAGAGTGCAAAGTAGCCAAATGAAACTTTTACTGGATTTCCACTTATTTTATCAAATCTCATCTCCACCACACAGGGCAAGTTTACATCTGTTATAGTTTTGGAGATAATTGTGGTCATTTAATTTATGCGCGAAATGTGTTCAGATTGGTTTTATATTGCATTTGGCACATGGTGATGATTATCTCGAGAGTGCAAAGTAGCCATATGAAACTTTTACTGGATTTTTACTTATTTTATCAAATCTCATCTCCACCACACAGGACAAGTTTGCATCTGTTATAGTTTTGGAGAAAATTGTGGTCATTTAATTTATGTGCGAAATGTGTTCAGATTGGTTTTATATTGCATTTGGCACATGGTGACGATTATCTCGAGAGTGCAAAGTAGCCAAATGAAACTTTTACTGGATTTCCACTTATTTTATCAAATCTCATCTCCACCACACAGGACAAGTTTACATCTGTTATAGTTTTGGAGATAATTGTGGTCATTTAATTTATGCGCGAAATGTGTTCAGATTGGTTTTATATTGCATTTGGCACATGGTGATGATTATCTCAAGAGTGCAAAGTAGCCATATGAAACTTTTACTGGATTTTACTTATTTTATGAAATCTCATCTCCACCACACAGGACAAGTTTGCATCTGTTAAATTTTGGAGAAAATTGTGGTCATTTAATTTATGCGCGAAATGTGTTCAGATTGGTTTTATATTGCATTTGGCACATGGTGACGATTACCTCGAGTGTGCAAAGTAGCCAAATGAAACTTTTACTGGATTTGCACTTATTTTATCAAATCTCATCTCCACCACACAGGACAAGTTTGCATCTGTTATAGTTTTGGAGAAAATTGTTGTCATTTAATTTATGCGTGAAATGTGTTCAAATTGGATTTAAATTGCATTTGGCGCATGGTGACGATTATCTCAAGAGTGCAAAGTAGCCAAATGAAACTTTTACTGGATTTCCACTTATTTTATCAAATCTCATCTCCACCACACAGGACAAGTTTGCATCTGTTTTAGTTTTGGAGAAAATTGTGGTCATTTAATTTATGCGCGAAATGTGTTCAGATTGGTTTTATATTGCATTTGGCACATGGTGACGATTAACTCGAGAGTGCAAAGTAGCCAAATGAAACTTTTATTGGATTTCCACTTATTTTATCAAATCTCTTCTCCACCACACAGGACAAGTTTGCATCTGTTATAGCTTTGGAGAAAATTGTGGTCATTTCATTTATGCGCGAAATGTGTTCAGATTGGTTTTATATTGCATTTGGCACATGGTGATGATTATCTCGAGAGTGCAAAGTAGCCAAATGAAACTTTTACTGGATTTCCATTTATTTTATCAAATCTCATCTCCACCACACAGGACAAGTTTGCATCTGTTATAGTTTTGGAGAAAATTGTGGTCATTTAATTTATGCGCGAAATGTGTTCAGATTGGTTTTATATTGCATTTGGCACATGGTGACGATTATCTCGAGAGTGCAAAGTAGCCAAATGAAACTTTTACTGGATTTCCACTTATTTTATCAAATCTCATCTCCACCACACAGGACAAGTTTGCATCTGTTATAGTTTTGGAGAAATTTGTGGTCATTTCATTTATGCACGAAATGTGTTCAAATTGGATTTAAATTGCATTTGGCGCATGGTGACGATTTTCTCGAGAGTGCAAAGTAGCCAAATGAAACTTTTACTGGATTTCCACTTATTTTATCAAATCTCATCTCCACCACACAGGACAAATTTGCATCTGTTATAGTTTTGGAGAAAATTGTGGTCATTTAGTTTATGCGCGAAATGTGTTCAGATTGGTTTTATATTGCATTTGGCAAATGGTGACGATTATCTCGAGTGTGCAAAGTAGCCAAATGAAACTTTTACTGGATTTGCACTTATTTTATCAAATCTCATCTCCACCACACAGGACAAGTTTGCCTCTGTTATAGTTTTGGAGAAAATTGTGGTCATTTAATTTATGCGTGAAATGTCTTCAAATTGGATTTAAATTGCATTTGGCGCATGGTGACGATTATCTCAAGAGTGCAAAGTAGCCAAATGAAACTTTTACTGGATTTCCACTTATTTTATCAAATCTCATCTCCACCACACAGGACAAGTTTGCATCTGTTTTAGTTTTGGAGAAAATTGTGGTAATTTAATTTATGCGCGAAATGTGTTCAGATTACTTTTATATTGCATTTGGCACATGGTGACGATTAACTCGAGAGTGCAAAGTAGCCAAATGAAACTTTTATTGGATTTCAACTTATTTTATCAAATCTCATCTCCACCACACAGGACAAGTTTGCATCTGTTATAGCTTTGGAGAAAATTGTGGTCATTTCATTTATGCGCGAAATGTGTTCAGATTGGTTTTATATTGCATTTGGCACATGGTGATGATTATCTCGAGAGTGCAAAGTAGCCAAATGAAACTTTTACTGGATTTCCACTTATTTTATCAAATCTCATCTCCACCACACAGGACAAGTTTGCATCTGTTATAGTTTTAAAGAAAATTGTGGTCATTTAATTTATGCGCGAAATGTGTTCAGATTGGTTTTATATTGCATTTGGCACATGGTGACGATTATCTCGAGAGTGCAAAGTAGCCAAATGAAACTTTTACTGGATTTCCACTTATTTTATCAAATCTCATCTCCACCACACAGGACAAGTTTGCATCTGTTATAGTTTTGGAGAAATTTGTGGTCATTTCATTTATGCACGAAATGTGTTCAAATTGGATTTAAATTGCATTTGGCGCATGGTGACGATTTTCTCGAGAGTGCAAAGTAGCCAAATGAAACTTTTACTGGATTTCCACTTATTTTATCAAATCTCATCTCCACCACACAGGACAAATTTGCATCTGTTATAGTTTTGGAGAAAATTGTGGTCATTTAGTTTATGCGCGAAATGTGTTCAGATTGGTTTTATATTGCATTTGGCACATGGTGACGATTATCTCGAGAGTGCAAAGTAGCCAAATGAAACTTTTACTGGATTTCCACTTATTTTATCAAATCTCATCTCCACCACACAGGACAAGTTTGCATCTGTTATAGTTTTGGAGATAATTGTGGTCATTTCATTTAGGCGCGAAATGTGTTCAGATTGGTTTTATATTGCATTTGGCACATGGTGATGATTATCTCGAGAGTGCAAAGTAGCCAAATGAAACTTTTTCTGGATTTCCACTTATTTTATCAAATCTCATCTCCACCACACAGGACAAGTTTGCATCTGTTATAGTTTTGGAGAAAATTGTGGTCATTTAATTTATGTGCGAAATGTGTTCAGATTGGTTTTATATTGCATTTGGCACATGGTGACGATTATCTCGAGAGTGCAAAGTAGCCAAATGAAACTTTTACTGGATTTCCACTTATTTTATCAAATCTCATCTCCACCACACAGGACAAGTTTGCATCTGTTATAGTTTTGGAGAAATTTGTGGTCATTTCATTTATGCACGAAATGTGTTCAAATTGGATTTAAATTGCATTTGGCGCATGGTGACGATTTTCTCGAGAGTGCAAAGTAGCCAAATGAAACTTTTACTGGATTTCCACTTATTTTATCAAATCTCATCTCCACCACACAGGACAAATTTGCATCTGTTATAGTTTTGGAGAAAATTGTGGTCATTTAGTTTATGCGCGAAATGTGTTCAGATTGGTTTTATATTGCATTTGGCACATGGTGACGATTATCTCGAGAGTGCAAAGTAGCCAAATGAAACTTTTACTGGATTTCCACTTATTTTATCAAATCTCATCTCCACCACACAGGACAAGTTTACATCTGTTATAGTTTTGGAGATAATTGTGGTCATTTAATTTATGCGCGAAATGTGTTCAGATTGGTTTTATATTGCATTTGGCACATGGTGACGATTATCTCTAGAGTGCAAAGTAGCCAAATGAAACTTTTACTGGATTTCCAGTTATTTTATCAAATCTCATCTCCACCACACAGGACAAGTTTGCATCTGTTATAGTTTTGGAGAAATTTGTGGTCATTTCATTTATGCACGAAATGTGTTCAAATTGGATTTAAATTGCATTTGGCGCATGGTGACGATTTTCTCGAGAGTGTAAAGTAGCCAAATGAAACTTTTACTGGATTTCCACTTACTTTATCAAATCTCATCTCCACCACACAGGACAAATTTGCATCTGTTATAGTTTTGGAGAAAATTGTGGTCATTTAGTTTATGCGCGAAATGTGTTCAGATTGGTTTTATATTGCATTTGGCACATGGTGACGATTATCTCGAGAGTGCAAAGTAGCCAAATGAAACTTTTACTGGATTTCCACTTATTTTATCAAATCTCATCTCCACCACACAGGACAAGTTTGCATCTGTTATAGTTTTGGAGATAATTGTGGTCATTTCATTTATGCGTGAAATGTGTTCAGATTGGTTTTATATTGCATTTGGCACATGGTGATGATTATCTCGAGAGTGCAAAGTAGCCAAATGAAACTTTTTCTGGATTTCCACTTATTTTATCAAATCTCATCTCCACCACACAGGACAAGTTTGCATCTGTTATAGTTTTGGAGAAAATTGTGGTCATTTAATTTATGTGCGAAATGTGTTCAGATTGGTTTTATATTGCATTTGACACATGGTGACGATTATCTCGAGAGTGCAAAGTAGCCAAATGAAACTTTTACTGGATTTCCACTTATTTTATCAAATCTCATCTCCACCACACAGGGCAAGTTTACATCTGTTATAGTTTTGGAGATAATTGTGGTCATTTAATTTATGCGCGAAATGTGTTCAGATTGGTTTTATATTGCATTTGGCACATGGTGATGATTATCTCGAGAGTGCAAAGTAGCCATATGAAACTTTTACTGGATTTTTACTTATTTTATCAAATCTCATCTCCACCACACAGGACAAGTTTGCATCTGTTATAGTTTTGGAGAAAATTGTGGTCATTTAATTTATGTGCGAAATGTGTTCAGATTGGTTTTATATTGCATTTGGCACATGGTGACGATTATCTCGAGAGTGCAAAGTAGCCAAATGAAACTTTTACTGGATTTCCACTTATTTTATCAAATCTCATCTCCACCACACAGGACAAGTTTACATCTGTTATAGTTTTGGAGATAATTGTGGTCATTTAATTTATGCGCGAAATGTGTTCAGATTGGTTTTATATTGCATTTGGCACATGGTGATGATTATCTCAAGAGTGCAAAGTAGCCATATGAAACTTTTACTGGATTTTACTTATTTTATGAAATCTCATCTCCACCACACAGGACAAGTTTGCATCTGTTAAATTTTGGAGAAAATTGTGGTCATTTAATTTATGCGCGAAATGTGTTCAGATTGGTTTTATATTGCATTTGGCACATGGTGACGATTACCTCGAGTGTGCAAAGTAGCCAAATGAAACTTTTACTGGATTTGCACTTATTTTATCAAATCTCATCTCCACCACACAGGACAAGTTTGCATCTGTTATAGTTTTGGAGAAAATTGTTGTCATTTAATTTATGCGTGAAATGTGTTCAAATTGGATTTAAATTGCATTTGGCGCATGGTGACGATTATCTCAAGAGTGCAAAGTAGCCAAATGAAACTTTTACTGGATTTCCACTTATTTTATCAAATCTCATCTCCACCACACAGGACAAGTTTGCATCTGTTATAGCTTTGGAGAAAATTGTGGTCATTTCATTTATGCGCGAAATGTGTTCAGATTGGTTTTATATTGCATTTGGCACATGGTGATGATTATCTCGAGAGTGCAAAGTAGCCAAATGAAACTTTTACTGGATTTCCATTTATTTTATCAAATCTCATCTCCACCACACAGGACAAGTTAGCATCTGTTATAGTTTTGGAGAAAATTGTGGTCATTTAATTTATGCGCGAAATGTGTTCAGATTGGTTTTATATTGCATTTGGCACATGGTGACGATTATCTCGAGAGTGCAAAGTAGCCAAATGAAACTTTTACTGGATTTCCACTTATTTTATCAAATCTCATCTCCACCACACAGGACAAGTTTGCATCTGTTATAGTTTTGGAGAAATTTGTGGTCATTTCATTTATGCACGAAATGTGTTCAAATTGGATTTAAATTGCATTTGGCGCATGGTGACGATTTTCTCGAGAGTGCAAAGTAGCCAAATGAAACTTTTACTGGATTTCCACTTATTTTATCAAATCTCATCTCCACCACACAGGACAAATTTGCATCTGTTATAGTTTTGGAGAAAATTGTGGTCATTTAGTTTATGCGCGAAATGTGTTCAGATTGGTTTTATATTGCATTTGGCAAATGGTGACGATTATCTCGAGTGTGCAAAGTAGCCAAATGAAACTTTTACTGGATTTGCACTTATTTTATCAAATCTCATCTCCACCACACAGGACAAGTTTGCCTCTGTTATAGTTTTGGAGAAAATTGTGGTCATTTAATTTATGCGTGAAATGTCTTCAAATTGGATTTAAATTGCATTTGGCGCATGGTGACGATTATCTCAAGAGTGCAAAGTAGCCAAATGAAACTTTTACTGGATTTCCACTTATTTTATCAAATCTCATCTCCACCACACAGGACAAGTTTGCATCTGTTTTAGTTTTGGAGAAAATTGTGGTAATTTAATTTATGCGCGAAATGTGTTCAGATTACTTTTATATTGCATTTGGCACATGGTGACGATTAACTCGAGAGTGCAAAGTAGCCAAATGAAACTTTTATTGGATTTCAACTTATTTTATCAAATCTCATCTCCACCACACAGGACAAGTTTGCATCTGTTATAGCTTTGGAGAAAATTGTGGTCATTTCATTTATGCGCGAAATGTGTTCAGATTGGTTTTATATTGCATTTGGCACATGGTGATGATTATCTCGAGAGTGCAAAGTAGCCAAATGAAACTTTTACTGGATTTCCACTTATTTTATCAAATCTCATCTCCACCACACAGGACAAGTTTGCATCTGTTATAGTTTTAAAGAAAATTGTGGTCATTTAATTTATGCGCGAAATGTGTTCAGATTGGTTTTATATTGCATTTGGCACATGGTGACGATTATCTCGAGAGTGCAAAGTAGCCAAATGAAACTTTTACTGGATTTCCACTTATTTTATCAAATCTCATCTCCACCACACAGGACAAGTTTGCATCTGTTATAGTTTTGGAGAAATTTGTGGTCATTTCATTTATGCACGAAATGTGTTCAAATTGGATTTAAATTGCATTTGGCGCATGGTGACGATTTTCTCGAGAGTGCAAAGTAGCCAAATGAAACTTTTACTGGATTTCCACTTATTTTATCAAATCTCATCTCCACCACACAGGACAAATTTGCATCTGTTATAGTTTTGGAGAAAATTGTGGTCATTTAGTTTATGCGCGAAATGTGTTCAGATTGGTTTTATATTGCATTTGGCACATGGTGACGATTATCTCGAGAGTGCAAAGTAGCCAAATGAAACTTTTACTGGATTTCCACTTATTTTATCAAATCTCATCTCCACCACACAGGACAAGTTTGCATCTGTTATAGTTTTGGAGATAATTGTGGTCATTTCATTTAGGCGCGAAATGTGTTCAGATTGGTTTTATATTGCATTTGGCACATGGTGATGATTATCTCGAGAGTGCAAAGTAGCCAAATGAAACTTTTTCTGGATTTCCACTTATTTTATCAAATCTCATCTCCACCACACAGGACAAGTTTGCATCTGTTATAGTTTTGGAGAAAATTGTGGTCATTTAATTTATGTGCGAAATGTGTTCAGATTGGTTTTATATTGCATTTGGCACATGGTGACGATTATCTCGAGAGTGCAAAGTAGCCAAATGAAACTTTTACTGGATTTCCACTTATTTTATCAAATCTCATCTCCACCACACAGGACAAGTTTGCATCTGTTATAGTTTTGGAGAAATTTGTGGTCATTTCATTTATGCACGAAATGTGTTCAAATTGGATTTAAATTGCATTTGGCGCATGGTGACGATTTTCTCGAGAGTGCAAAGTAGCCAAATGAAACTTTTACTGGATTTCCACTTATTTTATCAAATCTCATCTCCACCACACAGGACAAATTTGCATCTGTTATAGTTTTGGAGAAAATTGTGGTCATTTAGTTTATGCGCGAAATTTGTTCAGATTGGTTTTATATTGCATTTGGCACATGGTGACGATTAACTCGAGAGTGCAAAGTAGCCAAATGAAACTTTTACTGGATTTCCACTTATTTTATCAAATCTCATCTCCACCACACAGGACAAGTTTACATCTGTTATAGTTTTGGAGATAATTGTGGTCATTTAATTTATGCGCGAAATGTGTTCAGATTGGTTTTATATTGCATTTGGCACATGGTGATGATTATCTCAAGAGTGCAAAGTAGCCATATGAAACTTTTACTGGATTTTTACTTATTTTATCAAATCTCATCTCCACCACACAGGACAAGTTTGCATCTGTTAAATTTTGGAGAAAATTGTGGTCATTTAATTTATGCGCGAAATGTGTTCAGATTGGTTTTATATTGCATTTGGCACATGGTGACGATTATCTCGAGAGTGCAAAGTAGCCAAATGAAACTTTTACTGGATTTCCACTTATTTTATCAAATCTCATCTCCACCACACAGGACAAGTTTGCATCTGTTATAGTTTTGGAGAAATTTGTGGTCATTTCATTTATGCACGAAATGTGTTCAAATTGGATTTAAATTGCATTTGGCGCATGGTGACGATTTTCTCGAGAGTGCAAAGTAGCCAAATGAAACTTTTACTGGATTTCCACTTATTTTATCAAATCTCATCTCCACCACACAGGACAAATTTGCATCTGTTATAGTTTTGGAGAAAATTGTGGTCATTTAGTTTATGCGCGAAATGTGTTCAGATTGGTTTTATATTGCATTTGGCACATGGTGACGATTAACTCGAGAGTGCAAAGTAGCCAAATGAAACTTTTACTGGATTTCCACTTATTTTATCAAATCTCATCTCCACCACACAGGACAAGTTCACATCTGTTATAGTTTTGGAGATAATTGTGGTCATTTAATTTATGCGCGAAATGTGTTCAGATTGGTTTTATATTGCATTTGGCACATGGTGATGATTATCTCAAGAGTGCAAAGTAGCCATATGAAACTTTTACTGGATTTTTACTTATTTTATCAAATCTCATCTCCACCACACAGGACAAGTTTGCATCTGTTAAATTTTGGAGAAAATTGTGGTCATTTAATTTATGCGCGAAATGTGTTCAGATTGGTTTTATATTGCATTTGGCAAATGGTGACGATTATCTCGAGTGTGCAAAGTAGCCAAATGAAACTTTTACTGGATTTGCACTTATTTTATCAAATCTCATCTCCACCACACAGGACAAGTTTGCCTCTGTTATAGTTTTGGAGAAAATTGTGGTCATTTAATTTATGCGTGAAATGTCTTCAAATTGGATTTAAATTGCATTTGGCGCATGGTGACGATTATCTCAAGAGTGCAAAGTAGCCAAATGAAACTTTTACTGGATTTCCACTTATTTTATCAAATCTCATCTCCACCACACAGGACAAGTTTGCATCTGTTTTAGTTTTGGATAAAATTGTGGTCATTTAATTTATGCGCGAAATGTGTTCAGATTACTTTTATATTGCATTTGGCACATGGTGACGATTAACTCGAGAGTGCAAAGTAGCCAAATGAAACTTTTATTGGATTTCAACTTATTTTATCAAATCTCATCTCCACCACACAGGACAAGTTTGCATCTGTTATAGCTTTGGAGAAAATTGTGGTCATTTCATTTATGCGCGAAATGTGTTCAGATTGGTTTTATATTGCATTTGGCACATGGTGATGATTATCTCGAGAGTGCAAAGTAGCCAAATGAAACTTTTACTGGATTTCCACTTATTTTATCAAATCTCATCTCCACCACACAGGACAAGTTTGCATCTGTTATAGTTTTGGAGAAAATTGTGGTCATTTAATTTATGCGCGAAATGTGTTCAGATTGGTTTTATATTGCATTTGGCACATGGTGACGATTATCTCAAGAGTGCAAAGTAGCCAAATGAAACTTTTACTGGATTTCCACTTATTTTATCAAATCTCATCTCCACCACACAGGACAAGTTTGCATCTGTTATAGTTTTGGAGAAATTTGTGGTCATTTCATTTATGCACGAAATGTGTTCAAATTGGATTTAAATTGCATTTGGCGCATGGTGACGATTTTCTCGAGAGTGCAAAGTAGCCAAATGAAACTTTTACTGGATTTCCACTTATTTTATCAAATCTCATCTCCACCACACAGGACAAATTTGCATCTGTTATAGTTTTGGAGAAAATTGTGGTCATTTAGTTTATGCGCGAAATGTGTTCAGATTGGTTTTATATTGCATTTGGCACATGGTGACGATTATCTCGAGAGTGCAAAGTAGCCAAATGAAACTTTTACTGGATTTCCACTTATTTTATCAAATCTCATCTCCACCACACAGGACAAGTTTGCATCTGTTATAGTTTTGGAGATAATTGTGGTCATTTAATTTATGCGCGAAATGTGTTCAGATTGGTTTTATATTGCATTTGGCACATGGTGATGATTATCTCGAGAGTGCAAAGTAGCCAAATGAAACTTTTTCTGGATTTCCACTTATTTTATCAAATCTCATCTCCACCACACAGGACAAGTTTGCATCTGTTATAGTTTTGGAGAAAATTGTGGTCATTTAATTTATGTGCGAAATGTGTTCAGATTGGTTTTATATTGCATTTGGCACATGGTGACGATTATCTCGAGAGTGCAAAGTAGCCAAATGAAACTTTTACTGGATTTCCACTTATTTTATCAAATCTCATCTCCACCACACAGGACAAGTTTGCATCTGTTATAGTTTTGGAGAAATTTGTGGTCATTTCATTTATGCACGAAATGTGTTCAAATTGGATTTAAATTGCATTTGGCGCATGGTGACGATTTTCTCGAGAGTGCAAAGTAGCCAAATGAAACTTTTACTGGATTTCCACTTATTTTATCAAATCTCATCTCCACCACACAGGACAAATTTGCATCTGTTATAGTTTTGGAGAAAATTGTGGTCATTTAGTTTATGCGCGAAATGTGTTCAGATTGGTTTTATATTGCATTTGGCACATGGTGACGATTAACTCGAGAGTGCAAAGTAGCCAAATGAAACTTTTACTGGATTTCCACTTATTTTATCAAATCTCATCTCCACCACACAGGACAAGTTTACATCTGTTATAGTTTTGGAGATAATTGTGGTCATTTAATTTATGCGCGAAATGTGTTCAGATTGGTTTTATATTGCATTTGGCACATGGTGATGATTATCTCAAGAGTGCAAAGTAGCCATATGAAACTTTTACTGGATTTTTACTTATTTTATCAAATCTCATCTCCACCACACAGGACAAGTTTGCATCTGTTAAATTTTGGAGAAAATTGTGGTCATTTATTTTATGCGCGAAATGTGTTCAGATTGGTTTTATATTGCATTTGGCACATGGTGACGATTATCTCGAGAGTGCAAAGTAGCCAAATGAAACTTTTACTGGATTTCCACTTATTTTATCAAATCTCATCTCCACCACACAGGACAAGTTTGCATCTGTTATAGTTTTGGAGAAATTTGTGGTCATTTCATTTATGCACGAAATGTGTTCAAATTGGATTTAAATTGCATTTGGCGCATGGTGACGATTTTCTCGAGAGTGCAAAGTAGCCAAATGAAACTTTTACTGGATTTCCACTTATTTTATCAAATCTCATCTCCACCACACAGGACAAATTTGCATCTGTTATAGTTTTGGAGAAAATTGTGGTCATTTAGTTTATGCGCGAAATGTGTTCAGATTGGTTTTATATTGCATTTGGCACATGGTGACGATTAACTCGAGAGTGCAAAGTAGCCAAATGAAACTTTTACTGGATTTCCACTTATTTTATCAAATCTCATCTCCACCACACAGGACAAGTTCACATCTGTTATAGTTTTGGAGATAATTGTGGTCATTTAATTTATGCGCGAAATGTGTTCAGATTGGTTTTATATTGCATTTGGCACATGGTGATGATTATCTCAAGAGTGCAAAGTAGCCATATGAAACTTTTACTGGATTTTTACTTATTTTATCAAATCTCATCTCCACCACACAGGACAAGTTTGCATCTGTTAAATTTTGGAGAAAATTGTGGTCATTTAATTTATGCGCGAAATGTGTTCAGATTGGTTTTATATTGCATTTGGCAAATGGTGACGATTATCTCGAGTGTGCAAAGTAGCCAAATGAAACTTTTACTGGATTTGCACTTATTTTATCAAATCTCATCTCCACCACACAGGACAAGTTTGCCTCTGTTATAGTTTTGGAGAAAATTGTGGTCATTTAATTTATGCGTGAAATGTCTTCAAATTGGATTTAAATTGCATTTGGCGCATGGTGACGATTATCTCAAGAGTGCAAAGTAGCCAAATGAAACTTTTACTGGATTTCCACTTATTTTATCAAATCTCATCTCCACCACACAGGACAAGTTTGCATCTGTTTTAGTTTTGGATAAAATTGTGGTCATTTAATTTATGCGCGAAATGTGTTCAGATTACTTTTATATTGCATTTGGCACATGGTGACGATTAACTCGAGAGTGCAAAGTAGCCAAATGAAACTTTTATTGGATTTCAACTTATTTTATCAAATCTCATCTCCACCACACAGGACAAGTTTGCATCTGTTATAGCTTTGGAGAAAATTGTGGTCATTTCATTTATGCGCGAAATGTGTTCAGATTGGTTTTATATTGCATTTGGCACATGGTGATGATTATCTCGAGAGTGCAAAGTAGCCAAATGAAACTTTTACTGGATTTCCACTTATTTTATCAAATCTCATCTCCACCACACAGGACAAGTTTGCATCTGTTATAGTTTTGGAGAAAATTGTGGTCATTTAATTTATGCGCGAAATGTGTTCAGATTGGTTTTATATTGCATTTGGCACATGGTGACGATTATCTCAAGAGTGCAAAGTAGCCAAATGAAACTTTTACTGGATTTCCACTTATTTTATCAAATCTCATCTCCACCACACAGGACAAGTTTGCATCTGTTATAGTTTTGGAGAAATTTGTGGTCATTTCATTTATGCACGAAATGTGTTCAAATTGGATTTAAATTGCATTTGGCGCATGGTGACGATTTTCTCGAGAGTGCAAAGTAGCCAAATGAAACTTTTACTGGATTTCCACTTATTTTATCAAATCTCATCTCCACCACACAGGACAAATTTGCATCTGTTATAGTTTTGGAGAAAATTGTGGTCATTTAGTTTATGCGCGAAATGTGTTCAGATTGGTTTTATATTGCATTTGGCACATGGTGACGATTATCTCGAGAGTGCAAAGTAGCCAAATGAAACTTTTACTGGATTTCCACTTATTTTATCAAATCTCATCTCCACCACACAGGACAAGTTTGCATCTGTTATAGTTTTGGAGATAATTGTGGTCATTTCATTTATGCGCGAAATGTGTTCAGATTGGTTTTATATTGCATTTGGCACATGGTGATGATTATCTCGAGAGTGCAAAGTAGCCAAATGAAACTTTTTCTGGATTTCCACTTATTTTATCAAATCTCATCTCCACCACACAGGACAAGTTTGCATCTGTTATAGTTTTGGAGAAAATTGTGGTCATTTAATTTATGTGCGAAATGTGTTCAGATTGGTTTTATATTGCATTTGGCACATGGTGACGATTATCTCGAGAGTGCAAAGTAGCCAAATGAAACTTTTACTGGATTTCCACTTATTTTATCAAATCTCATCTCCACCACACAGGACAAGTTTGCATCTGTTATAGTTTTGGAGAAATTTGTGGTCATTTCATTTATGCACGAAATGTGTTCAAATTGGATTTAAATTGCATTTGGCGCATGGTGACGATTTTCTCGAGAGTGCAAAGTAGCCAAATGAAACTTTTACTGGATTTCCACTTATTTTATCAAATCTCATCTCCACCACACAGGACAAATTTGCATCTGTTATAGTTTTGGAGAAAATTGTGGTCATTTAGTTTATGCGCGAAATGTGTTCAGATTGGTTTTATATTGCATTTGGCACATGGTGACGATTAACTCGAGAGTGCAAAGTAGCCAAATGAAACTTTTACTGGATTTCCACTTATTATATCAAATCTCATCTCCACCACACAGGACAAGTTTACATCTGTTATAGTTTTGGAGATAATTGTGGTCATTTAATTTATGCGTGAAATGTGTTCAGATTGGTTTTATATTGCATTTGGCACATGGTGATGATTATCTCAAGAGTGCAAAGTAGCCATATGAAACTTTTACTGGATTTTTACTTATTTTATTAAATCTCATCTCCACCACACAGGACAAGTTTGCATCTGTTAAATTTTGGAGAAAATTGTGGTCATTTAATTTATGCGCGAAATGTGTTCAGATTGGTTTTATATTGCATTTGGCACATGGTGACGATTATCTCGAGTGTGCAAAGTAGCCAAATGAAACTTTTACTGGATTTGCACTTATTTTATCAAATCTCATCTCCACCACACAGGACAAGTTTGCCTCTGTTATAGTTTTGGAGAAAATTGTGGTCATTTAATTTATGCGTGAAATGTCTTCAAATTGGATTTAAATTGCATTTGGCGCATGGTGACGATTATCTCAAGAGTGCAAAGTAGCCAAATGAAACTTTTACTGGATTTCCACTTATTTTATCAAATCTCATCTCCACCACACAGGACAAGTTTGCATCTGTTTTAGTTTTGGAGAAAATTGTGGTCATTTAATTTATGCGCAAAATGTGTTCAGATTACTTTTATATTGCATTTGGCACATGGTGACGATTAACTCGAGAGTGCAAAGTAGCCAAATGAAACTTTTATTGGATTTCAACTTATTTTATCAAATCTCATCTCCACCACACAGGACAAGTTTGCATCTGTTATAGCTTTGGAGAAAATTGTGGTCATTTCATTTATGCGCGAAATGTGTTCAGATTGGTTTTATATTGCATTTGGCACATGGTGATGATTATCTCGAGAGTGCAAAGTAGCCAAATGAAACTTTTACTGGATTTCCACTTATTTTATCAAATCTCATCTCCACCACACAGGACAAATTTGCATCTGTTATAGTTTTGGAGAAAATTGTGGTCATTTAATTTATGCGCGAAATGTGTTCAGATTGGTTTTATATTGCATTTGGCACATGGTGACGATTATCTCGAGAGTGCAAAGTAGCCAAATGAAACTTTTACTGGATTTCCACTTATTTTATCAAATCTCATCTCCACCACACAGGACAAGTTTGCATCTGTTATAGTTTTGGAGAAATTTGTGGTCATTTCATTTATGCACGAAATGTGTTCAAATTGGATTTAAATTGCATTTGGCGCATGGTGACGATTTTCTCGAGAGTGCAAAGTAGCCAAATGAAACTTTTCCTGGATTTCTACTTATTTTATCAAATCTCATCTCCACCACACAGGACAAATTTGCATCTGTTATAGTTTTGGAGAAAATTGTGGTCATTTAGTTTATGCGCGAAATGTGTTCAGATTGGTTTTATATTGCATTTGGCACATGGTGACGATTATCTCGAGAGTGCAAAGTAGCCAAATGAAACTTTTACTGGATTTCCACTTATTTTATCAAATCTCATCTCCACCACACAGGACAAGTTTGCATCTGTTATAGTTTTGGAGATAATTGTGGTCATTTCATTTATGCGCGAAATGTGTTCAGATTGGTTTTATATTGCATTTGGCACATGGTGATGATTATCTCGAGAGTGCAAAGTAGCCAAATGAAACTTTTTCTGGATTTCCACTTATTTTATCAAATCTCATCTCCACCACACAGGACAAGTTTGCATCTGTTATAGTTTTGGAGAAAATTGTGGTCATTTAATTTATGTGCGAAATGTGTTCAGATTGGTTTTATATTGCATTTGGCACATGGTGACGATTATCTCGAGAGTGCAAAGTAGCCAAATGAAACTTTTACTGGATTTCCACTTATTTTATCAAATCTCATCTCCACCACACAGGACAAGTTTGCATCTGTTATAGTTTTGGAGAAATTTGTGGTCATTTCATTTATGCACGAAATGTGTTCAAATTGGATTTAAATTGCATTTGGCGCATGGTGACGATTTTCTCGAGAGTGCAAAGTAGCCAAATGAAACTTTTACTGGATTTCCACTTATTTTATCAAATCTCATCTCCACCACACAGGACAAATTTGCATCTGTTATAGTTTTGGAGAAAATTGTGGTCATTTAGTTTATGCGCGAAATGTGTTCAGATTGGTTTTATATTGCATTTGGCACATGGTGACAATTAACTCGAGAGTGCAAAGTAGCCAAATGAAACTTTTACTGGATTTCCACTTATTTTATCAAATCTCATCTCCACCACACAGGACAAGTTTACATCTGTTATAGTTTTGGAGATAATTGTGGTCATTTAATTTATGCGCGAAATGTGTTCAGATTGGTTTTATATTGCATTTGGCACATGGTGATGATTATCTCAAGAGTGCAAAGTAGCCATATGAAACTTTTACTGGATTTTTACTTATTTTATCAAATCTCATCTCCACCACACAGGACAAGTTTGCATCTGTTAAATTTTGGAGAAAATTGTGGTCATTTAATTTATGCGCGAAATGTGTTCAGATTGGTTTTATATTGCATTTGGCACATGGTGACGATTATCTCGAGTGTGCAAAGTAGCCAAATGAAACTTTTACTGGATTTGCACTTATTTTATCAAATCTCATCTCCACCACACAGGACAAGTTTGCCTCTGTTATAGTTTTGGAGAAAATTGTGGTCATTTAATTTATGCGTGAAATGTCTTCAAATTGGATTTAAATTGCATTTGGCGCATGGTGACGATTATCTCAAGAGTGCAAAGTAGCCAAATGAAACTTTTACTGGATTTCCACTTATTTTATCAAATCTCATCTCCACCACACAGGACAAGTTTGCATCTGTTTTAGTTTTGGAGAAAATTGTGGTCATTTAATTTATGCGCAAAATGTGTTCAGATTACTTTTATATTGCATTTGGCACATGGTGACGATTAACTCGAGAGTGCAAAGTAGCCAAATGAAACTTTTATTGGATTTCAACTTATTTTATCAAATCTCATCTCCACCACACAGGACAAGTTTGCATCTGTTATAGCTTTGGAGAAAATTGTGGTCATTTCATTTATGCGCGAAATGTGTTCAGATTGGTTTTATATTGCACTTGGCACATGGTGATGATTATCTCGAGAGTGCAAAGTAGCCAAATGAAACTTTTACTGGATTTCCACTTATTTTATCAAATCTCATCTCCACCACACAGGACAAGTTTGCATCTGTTATAGTTTTGGAGAAAATTGTGGTCATTTAATTTATGCGCGAAATGTGTTCAGATTGGTTTTATATTGCATTTGGCACATGGTGACGATTATCTCGAGAGTGCAAAGTAGCCAAATGAAACTTTTACTGGATTTCCACTTATTTTATCAAATCTCATCTCCACCACACAGGACAAGTTTGCATCTGTTATAGTTTTGGAGAAATTTGTGGTCATTTCATTTATGCACGAAATGTGTTCAAATTGGATTTAAATTGCATTTGGCGCATGGTGACGATTTTCTCGAGAGTGCAAAGTAGCCAAATGAAACTTTTACTGGATTTCCACTTATTTTATCAAATCTCATCTCCACCACACAGGACAAATTTGCATCTGTTATAGTTTTGGAGAAAATTGTGGTCATTTAGTTTATGCGCGAAATGTGTTCAGATTGGTTTTATATTGCATTTGGCACATGGTGACGATTATCTCGAGAGTGCAAAGTAGCCAAATGAAACTTTTACTGGATTTCCACTTATTTTATCAAATCTCATCTCCACCACACAGGACAAGTTTGCATCTGTTATAGTTTTGGAGATAATTGTGGTCATTTCATTTATGCGCGAAATGTGTTCAGATTGGTTTTATATTGCATTTGGCACATGGTGATGATTATCTCGAGAGTGCAAAGTAGCCAAATGAAACTTTTTCTGGATTTCCACTTATTTTATCAAATCTCATCTCCACCACACAGGACAAGTTTGCATCTGTTATAGTTTTGGAGAAAATTGTGGTCATTTAATTTATGTGCGAAATGTGTTCAGATTGGTTTTATATTGCATTTGGCACATGGTGATGATTATCTCGAGAGTGCAAAGTAGCCAAATGAAACTTTTACTGGATTTCCACTTATTTTATCAAATCTCATCTCCACCACACAGGACAAGTTTGCATCTGTTATTGTTTTGGAGAAATTTGTGGTCATTTCATTTATGCACGAAATGTGTTCAAATTGGATTTAAATTGCATTTGGCGCATGGTGACGATTTTCTCGAGAGTGCAAAGTAGCCAAATGAAACTTTTTCTGGATTTCCACTTATTTTATCAAATCTCATCTCCACCACACAGGACAAGTTTGCATCTGTTATAGTTTTGGAGAAAATTGTGGTCATTTCATTTATGCGCGAAATGTGTTCAAATTGGTATCATATTGCATTTGGCACATGGTAACGATTATCTCGAGAGTGCTGCACCCCTAGAATCCTGAAACCCTTTAACCCCTATACAGGGATGTGGAATTACACAGGGCCAAAGGTGATCAATACCTGTGGAAGGCTGCAGTCCAAGAGAGTAGTAGTCAGGCAGGGTCAAAGCATGAATTGAGGAACAGGAACAGAATCGTACGGCCAGTACTTAATCAGAAAACAAGCAGAGGTCTAATGCGGATCGGGCAATGAGGTACATAAACATCAGGCAGGAGACGTAGTCAGGAAACAAACGGTAGTCAGCACACAAAATCACAAAACAGAACTGAACGGAACAGGAACGAGAACTTCAGAACTATGTCTGCCACTGGTCAGCAGACAGTAGGGGCCTAAAAAAGGGTGTGGTGTCTTCCCATTGGTTGTAGTTGAATGATGGTACTTCAGTGAGACAACAACCACCTACAGTCAGCCATTGGTACTGCATATCTCAAAGTAACCCTGCCCAGTGGCTGTGCAAAACCTGCGGCCACCGGCGCCACTGTCATCGACTCCTCTCCCATCAACAGCACAATCTACAAAAGGAACACAGTGTCACCTGGTGATCGGAGTACAAGTTGCTGGAGCGGACTCCGGTGGTGACGCAACAGCCGTGCGTGACAATGATGCAAACCTGGGTGCGGCCCTTCGCCAGGGCAATGTGAGACACGTGCCTTGTAAGGCTCACGTGTTCAACCTGGTTGTCCAGCAATTTTTAAACCACTATCCCAGCCTACATGGCCTTTTGCAGAGGGTACGCTCGCTTACTGCTCACTTCCACCGTTCCCATCCTGCAGCTGAACAACTTGCATCACTCCAGAAGTCTTTTGGTCTGCCTGTGCACCGCCTGCAATGCGATTTGCAGACACGCAGGAATTTGAATCTGCACATGTTGCAGCGCCTGTGGCAGCAACGGCGAACCCTGCTGCAATACGTTTTGACTGTGCAATACGTTAGCCTGGGCTAACGAGATCCAGAGGTGGGGCAGATCACGCTGCTGACGTGGTCTCAGATCAATTACCTATGCACCCTTCTTTACAGGATACAAATGGCAATGAAGATGTTTAGCGCTGATGATGCCTTATCATTCTGACAATTCCGGTCATCTACATGCTGGAGCACACTCTAAACATTATTCAGAGTCAGGTGGTGGTACAAGAGGAAGGGGAGGAAGTACAGGAGGAGTCATATGCGGAAGGGATAACAAGATCTACAAGGTCCACACGTTCAGCAGCACCAAGGCAGCAGGCATGGGACGATGGGGGAGAGGGACTAACAAGGGCGCATAGTATCAGCTAAACTGTTGAGGAAGGTGCAGGAGCCCAGGAAGAATTGGAAGACAAACTGGCGATGGGCAAGGAAGACTCAGTAGATGAGGGAGAGCTTGATCACATTTCTGTTGTGCGAGGTTGGGGGGAGTGGGCAGAGGAAGGAAGCATGATTCTCACCTCTCCGCCACCAACACAGCAAGGACTTAGTCCTCCTGGATGCGCCAGACACATGAGCCCCTTCTTGCTGCACTACCTACAAAATGATCCTCGGATTGTCCGAATTCAAAGGAATGCTGACTACTGGGTGACCACACTCTTAGTTACATAGTTACATAGTTACTAAGGTTGAAAAAAGACCTAGGTCCATCTATTCCAACCTTCCTCCACCAGTTCTACACCTGGTCACCAAGTCATTTATAACCAACAATGTTTTGTGTACTGAGGAAATCATCCAGCCCTTTTTTAAAAGCTGTTATAGTATCTGCCATTACTACCTCTTGTGGTAGGGCATTCCACAATCTGACTGCTCTAACTGTAAAGAACCCTTTCCTATTTAGCTGTCGGAATCGCTTTTCTTCCACTTGCAGTGAGTGCCCCCTGGTCCTTAGTATTGTCTTTGGAAGAACTAAGTCATGTGCCAGTCCTTTATATTTACCACACATGTATTTATACATATAAATGAGATCTCCTCTGAGACGACTTTTTTCTAAGATAAACATATCTAACTTTTTCAACCTGTCATCATATGGGAGGCCTTCCATACCTTGTAGTAGTCTAGTTGCCTGCCTTTGAACTGACTCTAACTTCTGAATGTCCTTTTTAAAATGTGGAGCCCAAAACTGGATCCCATATTCCAGATGTGGCCTTACAAGTGATTTATAGAGGGGTAACAATACGTTGGGATCACGGGATCTAATCTCTCTTTTTATACACCCTAGATTCTTGTTTGCTTTTGCAGCTGCTGCTTGACATTGAGTGCTGCTGCTCAGCTTATTTGTAATGAGAATACCCAAGTCCTTCTCCTGATCTGTAGTCCCAAATTTACTTCCATTTAATGTATACGCAGTTATAGGATTACTACGTCCTAGGTGCATTACTTTACATTTATCAACATTAAATCTCATTGGCTAAGTATCTTCCCATTTTGACATCTTATCCAGATCTTTTTGTAATATTGTACTATCAAGGTCAGTTTTTAATATCCTACATAGTTTGGTGTCATCAGCAAAGACTGACACTTTACTATCAATCCCATCCACAAGGTCATTAATAAAGAGATTAAAAAGAATTGGTCCTAGCACTGATCCCTGCGGCACCCCACTGCTGACTATAGCCCATTTAGAGAATATACCATTTTTGACTACTCTTTGTTTCCTATCTTTTAGCCAATTCCTTACCCAGTTGCATATAGTTTCCCCTAGTCCTTGCTTCTGGAGCTTCAGTATAAGGCTATTATGTGGTACAGTATCAAATGCCTTTGCAAAGTCCAAATAAATCACATCAGCTTCATTACCAATATCCAGGTTTGCACTTACCCCCTCATAGAACCCCAACAGGTTGGTTAGACACGACTTATCTTTCATGAATCCATGCTGTCTGTCAGTTATTATATTATTTTCTGCAACATATTTTTGCATGTCATCCCTTAAAATGCCCTCAAAAACTTTGCATACTACTGATGTCAGGCTTACTGGACGATAGTTGCCTGGATCTACCCTCTTACCTTTCTTAAATATCGGTACCAAATCAGCAATCCTCCAATCCTGAGGCACCAACCCTGTTATAAGAGAGTCTAAAAAGATGAGATACAGCGGTCTGTCAATTATGGAGCTCAATTCCCTCAATATTCGTGGATGAATGCCATCTGGCCCTGGGGATTTGTCAATGTTTAATTTACTCAGATGTAGGCGTACTTCTTCTTGTGTTAAATTAATTATATCTGGTGGGGAACTTTGATTTTTCACTTGTTGAATGATCCCTGGTAAGTCAGTTCCTTGGTGAACACAGATGAGAAATGCCTATTTAATATCTCAGTCTTTTGTTTGTCCTCTATAACTAACTTGTTATTATATTTTAAGGGGCCAATACTATCCATTGTTTTCCTTTTGGCATTAATGTATTTATAAAGTATTTTGGGATTTATTTTAATGTCATTGGCGATTTTTGTTTCAGTAGCTAGTTTTGCATGTTTGATTTCTTTTTTGCATTTCCTATTGATATCTTTATACTCCTGAAATGCTATTTCTGTATTCTCAGCCTTCAAGATTTTAAACGCCCTTTGTTTTTGTTTTATTATACTTTGTACAGTCTTATTTATCCATAGTGGTTTCTTTTTATTCTGGGACATTTTATTACCAGAGGGTATACGTTTTTTACAGGACTCTAGCAGTATATCCTTAAACTTTCCCCATTTATGTTCAGTATCCCCAGTTACCATGACTTTGTCCCAATCTACACATTTAAGCTCTTCCCTTAATTTGTTGAAATCAGCTTTCCTAAAATTCCAGGTTTTAGCATTTCCCCTTTGAAATGTTCTATTGAATATTACGTTGAAGCTTACCATATTATGATCGCTGGTGCCCAAGTGCTCCCGAACCTGTAGATCTGAAATTGTCTCCGGTCTATTTGACAGGACCAGATCTAGCAAATTATCTCCCCTCGTCGGTTCATCTACCACCTGAGAGAGGAAATGGTCTTGAATGGTAGATAAGAATTTACAGCTTTTAGCACAACCAGAAGATTCTATGTTCCACTGTATGTCTGGATAGTTGAAATCCCCCATAATAAGAACCCGATTATTATTATTATTAGCTGCCTTTTCAATTTGTTCCAGCATTTCACCCTCTATTTGTTCAGGTATGTTAGGAGGCTTATAGCAAACTCCAATTAGCATTTTTTCCATTATTACCCTCCCCATGTACATTTACCCATACTGACTCTACATTTTTGCAGTACCCCGCAATGTCATCATTCAACACAGGTTTTAGGTTAGATTTGATAAATATACACACCCCACCACCTTTTCTGTCTTTCCTGTCCCTCCTAAATGTACTATAACCTTGTATGTTTGTCACCCAGTCATGGCTTTCATCCAGCCAGGTTTCTGTAATGCCCACCACATCATAATCCATGGTTGACATAAGAGTCTCCAATTCATTCATTTTGTTTGCAAGACTTCTTCCATTTGCCAGTAGACATTTAATCCTATTAACACCTTTATTACTCCTAGCCTCCCTACGTTCCTTGCATGCCCCATCCCCCACTAATCCTTCATTGACCCCTACCGTCTCCCTGTCTCTATCTGCTCTATCTATCCCCTTTTTTGCTCCACTTCCCTCCCTCCACCCAGATCCTAGTTTAAAAGCTCCTCCATCCTTCTGACCATTTTCTCCCCCAGCACAGCTGCACCTTCCCCATTGAGGTGCAGCCCGTCCCTACTGTAGAGCCTGTAGCCGACTGAGAAGTCAGCCCAGTTCTCCATGAACCCGAACCCTTCCTTCCTGCACCAATTTCTAAGCCACGTGTTTATCTCCCTAAGCTCCCGCTGTTTTTCTAGTGACGCTCGTGGCACCGGTAGTATTTCTGAAAACACTACCTTGGAAGTCCTGGACTTCAGCTTCCCTCCTAGTTTCCTGTAATCATTTTTAAGGACCTTCCACCTGCCTCTAACTTTGTCATTAGTACCAATGTGCACCATGACCGCTGGGGTTTCCCCAGCCCCACCCAGCAATCTGTCTATCCGATCCGCAATATGCCGAACCCGAGCACCCGGCAGACAACATACTGTTCGGCATCCACGGTCTCGGCGACAGATGACCCTGTCTGTCCACCTAATTATAGAGTCCCCTACCACCAACATCTGTTTTGGCTTTGCTGCACTCCTATTTCCCTCCTTCCTACAGCAGTTGTTATCCTGGTTGCTAGGAGCAATGTCCTGCTGTAGTGACCCTAGTCCTGGCCCTTCATTTCTAATATCAGCCAAACAGGCATATTTACTAGGTTGCGCCAGGTCAGGACTAGGCTCCCTGACACTTTTCCCCCTACCTCTTCTTCTAACTGTTACCCAACTACCTACCTCTGGGTCCTGATCTTCCCCACCTCCACCCTCCTCCATATCACTGGCCCCAGCCAGAGAAAGCTCAGTGAGCTCCAAACTCCTCTGCAGGTTTGCAATGCCCCTGAGTGTTATTTAGATCAGTTACCTAGGCTTCCAAATACGCAACATGCTTGCATCAAGTGCAGACATATTCACCCTCAAACGGCTGCTCAAGCCATGCATACAATTGACAAGATACACACCTGGTAGCATTGTCCATGGAGCACCTATTAAATGGGGATAAATGTTAAAGTAGAAAAACAGAAAAAAAAAAAAAACAATGGGAAACGTATAAGGATAAACTCAAACTATGTTCTTGTGTCAAACTATGTAATTGTGTTTAAACTATGCCACACTTATCTTCAAACCCCGCACACTTTGCTTCAGTACCTCGCACGCTCAGCACCTCGCTTGCTCTGGCTTTTTTTTTGTTTTTTTAACAGTATCACAGACAAACAATTCCCTAATGAGATCCCCGGTACAAGACAAAATTTGGCAAAGTAATTCCTGCCATAGAAAGGGACGCACGTATGCAGGAGTATCAGCAGAAGCTGGTACGCAATCTTAGATCGGCTTTTCCACTAAACACCACTGCTGCACAGAGTGAATCTCAACGCTTTGTCATGGCTAGGAGGAAATGGTCTTTTACTTGTCCACATCTGAGGGACCGAGGGGTGGATGCTGTGCTGAGACGGCATTGAGTAGGGTGTCCCTGCAGAGTTGCAAATTTGGTCATATACAAAATGAGTGCAAAAAGGCCATATGCTGGTGGAAAGGGGAACAGGTGTGTTGTAAAGGGGAAAAAAGTTTGTGTCCGTGGATTTGGTGCTTAAGGCACAGTAACATCTGCTGAAGAAACACTATCTGTTACGGGGGGACTGGCAGATTTGGATAAGGCGGTATATATCCCAATCGCCAGTCGGGGTGCACCGTCCTCCTAGATGGAAAAAGAGATGCTGGCAACCGGAAGTTTAGGCGGAGGATACTGAGCTGGGTGCCTCTGAAACAAATAGTAGCCTGAACCGAGTTAGACGACAATCGGAGCTGGAGACTGGAAACCCTGTTTGCGTCACAGGGTCCACACACCCACCCAGCCCAGGAACTCCCTGTTAACAACACAGGGGCCTTTGGTTACACTGTCCGTGTGTGTAGTGGGAACACCTGTGGACAGCAGGCGCAGCAGCAGCAGCCCAGTTAATGCCACTGTGCTGCAGTAGCAGGATTGGTAGGACAGGAGCTGGTCGTAACCGTTCTGCGTTACCAAGTGTGGTGGCATCATGCACCGACGGCCTATCCTTGCCTACCTATGTCCTAAAGCCGCAATGGGTTCAACACATGGAGGTGTGCTCTGTCTGTAGAAGACTGCGCACCTCCTTGTTGTCTCCAGCCCCTTTTCTAACCTGGGTACGCCCCAACCCAGGGTGGACCACAATACACCTCCATGAGTCAAAAGCAGACTGCCACGTCATCAGTGACATAACCAGCGGCCTATCCGGAACCACCACTTCACTGATGACCTCATGGCAGCCACGCCCCAAACACCTCATCAGTCATCATCTGACGAACAATGATGAGGTGCCAAATCATAGGGGTGGGCCTCTGCGAGCCAGTCCGGAGTGGCCACATCATCGAGACACCTGATGCCCTCTGGACTATCATGGAATGACACCTAATGGACATGGCCATTGAGTTCCTTTATGGACCTAGCCTCTAATGCAGTTAGTGCATGAGCATGCTCATTTGCCTGAAAACAGTTGCTCATTTGCCTGAAAACAGTCTCAGAAAACAGACTATCAGCTTCTGCATGCTCTGTAGGCCCAACACAGGACTTAGACATGACACGGAGTCCAAGTACCTGTGCAAAGAGGCTTTTTGCACTAAGTGTGGGAGAATGCACATTAGCACAAACTGAGGACTTAGCCTCAGGAATGGCACAGTCATGCTGAGCATGCTCACTAGGTGAAACACTGTACTTAGGCTGTGTCTGTGGTAAATTGGCACACGCATGCACACTAGCCGTCTCTCCACACTTAGACGTGGATGAGGAAGCAGCCAGCTGGATGACCCGAGGGACGGACAAAAATGGCGCTGACGCCTGGGCGCAACTGGAACCGCAACTGGCTGCTTGCGTCTACAGCGGCACCGATTCGTAACACCAACTACCAGCCAAAATAAGAGGTCTACTTCTTCCTTTGGATAATCTGATATGATCCCTTTTTTCAGGGACACAACCCTCGCTACCAAATGTAGATGAGACAACAAAAAAGCAGGTGCTTCAATGGATCTCGAGTGCTCCATCAAGTGGCCTTGCCTCCACCTCCACTTCAATATCCCAAATACTCCATTCCTCTGTGGCGTCAACCCAATCGCACTTGCTTCCAAACAGCTCACAAGTTTCCACTAGCCCTGCTGAGTATGGGGTAACAGAGATGGTTGAGTCGGCAGAGCTGTTCAGTCACACAATAGCCTGGGAATCAGAGGTCTGCTACAAAGCTGCAGTGAGTACAGACAAGGAAATGATCTGCACTGATGCCCAGAAACGTTGTAAATCTGATTCAGGACCCGATGAAGAAGGCGCTGATCATAATGTACACCCTCATTCCCAAACTGTAAATCATCCTGGTGGAGACAATGGGGAACATGCTGAGGAGACTCAGATACCTGATTGGAACGACAACTTTACTATTCGGTCAGGGCAGGAAGAGGTTGGCTCTGAGGAGTCAGGACAAGGGGAGTGAAAACACACAGGGTGATGATGAGGTTGGAGACCCCACTTACTTTCAAACCAAAGTCAGCCAGTCGATGAGGTCAGCAGAGGAGGTGGAGGAGGATGCTATTGACAACGAGGTTACGTTGCGTCTTCCTGTACAGAGACAAAGTACTGGAAGCACGTCAACAACTGAATCCTCAGCCACAACTCTGCCTCTGAGCAGAAGTCGTGGTGGCTCTGCAGGTCGCATAAGCTGTAAGCCTTGCCTAGCCTGGGGCTTTTTTTACATCGCAAAAGATCACCCAAGTCATGTCATCTGTAAGATTTGTCACCAATCTCTAAGTAGAGTCCAAAAAATCACTAATTAGAGTACTTTGTCCATGAACTGTCACATGGATATGAAGTGATAGCATGAAGGTGTATTGATGAGCTTTATCCACTGTGAATGCAACATGCTTATTTGCCGTTCATTGCATGCATTGTTGCAGACTACCCACAAGGGGCTGCTGTTTTTTGCATCTGCCTTTGACTGTTTGGTCACTATAGCAATAGCAAAACGGTCTTCGGCTGAGGACTTGTAGAGCAGAGGAGGAGGTGCTGTCTGTGAAGTGAAGGAAAAGCTAAAGGTGTGCGTTACAGCAAGGAGCCACCGTTGAAACACTTTGGTTAATTGTGAGGGGACCCCTGTTGGAGTTTGGTGAGGAGGACCGTAACGCATGTGAGCAGCATCTTGTGCCGGAGACCGACGTTCTTCTGGTGCTGTCTATACTGTTTACCGGGAGAGGATCGTAAACTCTGTATTGATGGCAACTGAACACTACAGTACCCGGGTACGGTAGGCTGGGGCCATACAGTAACTTTGCTTTGTTAGCAAAACACATATCTGTTCTGCTTAGGCCAACTATATAGACAATAGGACTTGATGCCTCTGCTCTGTCAATTTGTCAGTTACAGTTAAAATCATAGAGGGACAGCGACACATGTTTGCATTGACTGTTGCTTTACAAGATTTCCAGGACTGTGTTGCTGAGCTGTGTGGTTTGCCTTCACACTGTTATCATCTGCCTTATCTGTGAGGCTTCAGCAAACAAGGGTATTCGGGGGGGTAATGGGTTTTGTCTATGTTTAGGTAGATAAGTTGTAAACTCTTGTGATGCGACACTGGTAAGTCGTGTTCGCACACACACACACACACACACAATTACTCCTGCTACGCAGAGGGATTGCCAGGTAGTAGGCAACTGTTTAGACAGTCCTTTGGTTAGGCAAAAGTTGGTGAGCAGGGCGTGTAAATCGCCATTACAAGTGTCGCAGCATAGGGGTGTAGGCTTTTGGAATTTTGAATTGATCCTTCTATTCTTTCAGTTTTATGCATGGTTCTTATTGTTTGTTTTTGGAAAGTTAAGCAATCATTTATCAACCCAACTGCCTAGAGTCCCTTTCCTATTGTGTGGTTTTGCTGTATACTGGGGAGCCCACCCTGTACACTACTTTAAATTATTCATAAGTCGCAATGGGAAGTTCACTGTGCTACAATGCGGCCTAGCGGGGCTGTGCAAGCACCGTCTGCCCCATCAAGTGCATCTGTGTGCTCTTCATCCTCTGTGACTGTAGGGACAGCAGTCACCCATGTTTTTTGACGCAAACCTTCCACCCCTTTACCCACTACAGGCAGTGTGATTGGCAGGTCGTCAGTTGTTTTTGAAATGAAAACAGCTGCTGGTGTTGAGCTCTCTCAGACATCAAGAGAACCACCTTTGGATGAAGGCAACATTATATCCACGCCTGCACTGTCGTCACAGATTGAATGGACTACCTGCAGTTAAAAATTGCATAGCAGAAATGGAGAGGAGTGTAGAATGCACATGTGGTGTACTTTGTTTGACAGGACAGGAACCCAAAGGTAGTATCCCTGATAATTTTACTATGCCCCTAAAAGTGTCAGCAGTTTTTGAAATTAAAATTGCGTTGCAGAAATGGGCAGGAGGATAGAATGCAGATGTGGTGGACCTTGCTTGGCACCAGTGGGACACTAAGTTAGTATAGCAGACACTTTTTGGATGCCACTAAGTGTCAGCACTATTTGCTATAAAAATAGCGTAGCAAAAATGGGCAGGAGGGTAGAATGCAGAGGTGGTGGACCTTGCTTGGCACCAGTGGGACACTAAGTTAGTATAGCAGACACTTTTTGGATGCCACTAAGTGTCAGCACTGTTTGCTAGAAAAATTGCGTAGCAAAAAAGGGCAGGAGGGTAGAATGCAGAGGTGGTGGACCTTGCTTGGCACCAGTGGGACACTAAGTTAGTATAGCAATAGAATAAGATGATATCTGGCTCACCGTAATTAAATAGGTGCCTCCGGAAAAATAGGCAACGTAGTAATAGTAAAACCCGGCCACACAACAAGTAATCAAGAAAAAACAGAAAATATGTATTCTTTTTCATCTGCTTTTTATTTGTGCAAAGGTTTGAAAAAAATAATAACGTTTTGGCCTCACATCCAGGCCTTTATCAAAATGAAATCTAAATGGTATCTATGAAACACAAGGTAAGTCGGTCAGTCGTTCACCAGTATGAGGTTTATGAAAAGAAGGGGTTTACCTTTGCTTGTGCTCAAATGGACTTAGTGCCCGGGTTTTACTATTACTATGTTGCCTATTTTTCCCGGAGGCACCTATTTAATTACGGTGAGCTAGATATCATCTTATACTATTGCTTCTTTTTTTATCTGAGCTCCCTCTTTAGGGACATTCCATGTCTTTCTCCACTCTTTCCTTCAATGAGGAAGAGAGCTCTTCAATTTTGTCCAAAGTCACCTCTTCCAGTACTTTTCTATCTATTCCACCAGAAGAAACAAGAACTAGGGACTATGAGAAAATCTATAGAAAACTATCGGCATGTGAATTACAATCAATTACTTTGGCTGAATATCACAAAACAAAACGGATACCCTGCAGATTGAGGGTTCCACTCCGTCCTACAATTTTTCCCGATAACACAGCTTTTTTGTACCAAATTTGAAAGTATATTGAACAAATGTTCAATGGACATTATTATCCTTACTATTGACTTTTTACAACAAGAAATCACTGATATCAACAATCAAGTGCGCAGCATTGAGGAGCAACTGGCCAATACACTCTCGGCGGCCGATTGGAACAGCACAAAAGCTCGGACTGAGGAATCCATTGCCGAATTCAGGAGGACCCTACAGGACCGAAAAAGAACAAAGTTGATTAGGGACCAGGACGATTATTTGAAAAATCGCGTATACAAATGGCGTTTTTCAGAATTTCAGGACAGACGACAAGCATATCACGGCTCATATCAGGGCTCCACAAGTTCAGACAGCGATTAGAGCCAGAACCGAGGGTCTTTTTTAGGACCACGTTGCTCCCAAAGAGAAAAACAAGGAGGGGGAAGAGGCAATCCAGGGGCCTCACACAAGATGGCGACCAGGTCACAGGTAGGACCAACATCCTCTATAATATATCCTCATACCATTTATCGCCCACCAAAACACGGGTATTACAGAGGGGACTTTCATTAGATGCGACAGTCCCGGGACTCTACCCAGCTCATCCCAAATTACCCTGGTATGGTGGCAATCAGGGTAATAAGGGGTTAATCATGGCAGGCGTCTCCCTGAGATTCCTTCCATGATTAACCTGTAAGTTAAAGTAAATAAACACACACAACGAAAAATCCTTTATTTGGAATAAAATACAAAAAAACACCCTCTTTCAACATTTTATTAAAATCCCCAAATACCCCTCCAGGTCCGGCATAATCCACAGAGGTCCCGCGACGCATCCAGCTCTGCTACATTAAGCTGACAGGAGCGCCGTAGAACACGAGCACTCTGTTTCAGATCCACGGAGCAACTGACGTGAGCCGCACTGTCAGTGGGGACGTCACTGAGGTAATGCCTGCGTGTGCGCGAGGATGATAGGGGTTGTAGTTCCTGCGTGTGTGCGAGGATGATGCGTGCAGTAGTGCCTGCATGTGTGCGAGGATGAGTGCGGTAGTGCCAGTGTTTGCCCTTCCATCCATCCATCCATTCATCTCTCCATCCATGCCTCCCTCCATCACTCCCTCCATCTCTCCATCCGTTCATCCCTCCCTTCAGCCCTCCCTCCATCCCTCCCTTCATCCCTCCCTCCATCCCTCCCTCCATCCATCCCTCCATCCATCAATCCATCCATTCTTGAAGCTGAATAATCTACTTCTGGATTCTCTACTAATCTAACCAAATCTTCCTATGCTTTTCATTACAGACAGTGGCTCAATGGGTAGAGCTACTGCCTAAGAAGAATTAATTCACGAGCTTGAGTCCTGGCCATCCCAGTAAAGAATTTATTTTTAATTTTAAATTAAAATTATTATTTATTTATAATTATAATTTAATTTAATTATGCACTGAGGGGAAAAGCCGAACATCAGCTGTGAGCCGCGGGAAACACCTCTAAAATCGGAGCAGTTCACGGAATGAGGCTGCATTGCTCTCTCATCTCTCTCTTCTCTTTTCGATCTCTCTCCTCTCTCTCTCCCCTCTCTCTCCCTCTCTCCTCTCCTCTCTTTCTCTCTCTCTCTTTTTCCCTCTCACTCTCCTCTTTATAGCTGAATAATCCACTTCTGGATTCTCTACTGCAATAAAGAGGTCAAGATTACCAAATCTTCCTATACTTTGCATTACAGGCAGTGGCTCAATGGATAGAGCTGCCACCTAAGGAGAGTTAGTTCATGAGTTCAAGTCCTGGCCATCTCGGTAAAGAATTTAATTAAATTATAATTATTATTTTTTTATAATTATAATTTAATTTAATTTAATTATGCCCTGAGGGGAGGAGCCGGACATCAGCTGTGAGCCAAGGGACACACCCCTAAATTCGGAACAGTTCACGGAATGAGGCTGCATTGCTCTCTCCTCTCACTCTTCTCTTGCTCTTCTCTCTCTTTCTCTTTTTCTCTCTCCTTTCTCTCTCTCTCTCTCTCCCTCTCTCTCAGACCTGGCGATGATCAGCTGATGCGGTCACCTGATGGAATCAGCTGACACTATAAGTTGAGCGGTGAGGCGGCTTTTTAACGCCCGGCCGGCTAAACTATCAGCTGCTGCTGTCGGACAGGAGTCTGCACAGAAGTGTGTAGTTTGTTTTGGGGTTTTTTTTTGCACTGATGCATCAGCTGATTGTATAAAAGCCGTTTATACAATCGACTGCTGTGACTCAGGCCCTTGAACCTGACACATCATCTGATCGCTTTGCCTTCTAGCAAACCGATCAGATGATATTGGATCCGGATTGGACGGCGCAGGACCCTTGACCCAGGATTACTGCGGAGGGGGGGTTCTTTATTTCAATAAAGATAGAGTCACTAATTGTGTTGTGTTTTATTTCTAATAAAAATATTTATCTGTGTGTTGTGGTTTTTTTTTTATCTGAACTAGAAATTCATGGTGGCCATGTCTAATATTGTCATGGCACCATGAATTTCGGACTTAGGGCCAGTTGATAATATACAGCTAGCCCTACCCTCATTATTACCCAGCGAGCCACCCGTCACCAGGGCAGCTGGAAGAGTTGGATACAGCGCCAGAAGATGGCGCTTCTATGAAAGCGCCATTTTCTGGGGCGGCTGCAGACTGCAATTTACAGCAGGGGTGCCCAGAAAGCTTCGGCACCCTGTGCTGCGGATTCCAATCACCAGCTGCCTAGTTGTACCTGGCTGGACACAAAAATTGGGCAAAGCCCAAGTCATTTTTTTTTTTTTAATTATTTCTTGAAATTCATGAAATAATGAAAAAAAAGAGCTTCCCTATATTTTTGGTTCCCAGCCGGGTACAAATAGGCAGGTGGGGGTTGGGGGCAGCCCGTAGCTGCCTGCTGTACCTGGCTAGCATACAAAAATAAGGCGAAGCCCACGTAATGTTTTTGGGGTGAAAAACTCCTGCATACAATCCTGGAGGGAGTATGCTGAGCCTTGTAGTTCTGCCGCTGCTGTCTGCTGTCTGTCTGTATAGAGGAGAGCAGACAGCAGCTGCAGAACTACAAGGCTCAGCATCATCCATCCAGGACTGTATGCTGGAGGGAGAGGCAGGGGAAGCAGAACTGCAAGGCTCTGCATACTTAATCCACTAGTGTATGCAGGAGAACAGACAGCAGCTGCAAAACTACAAGGCTCAGCATGCTGCATCCAGGACTGTATACAGGAGAGCAGACAGCAGCTGCAAAACTACAAGGCTCAGCATACTCCATCCAGGAATGTATGCAGGAGTTTTTTGACCACCAAAAAAATGACGTGGGCTTTGCCATATTTTTGTATGCTAGCCAGGTACAGCAGGCAGTTATGGCTACCCACAACCCCCAGCTGCCTATTTGTACCCGACTGGGAAATAAAAATATAGGGAAGCCCTTTTTTTAATTATTTTATGAATTTCATGAAATAATTAAAAAAAAAAACCACATGAGCTTCGCCCCATTTTTGTGTCCAGCCAGGTGCAACTAGGCACCTGGGGATTGGAATCCGCAGCACAGGTTGGCCCGAGGTTTCTGGGACCCTCTGTTGCAAATTGCAGTCCGTAGCCGCCTCAGAAAATGGTGCTTTCATAGAAGCGCAATCATCTGGCGCTGTATCCAACTCTTCCAGCTGCCCTGGTGATGGTGGCTTGCTGGGTAATAATGGGTTAATACTAGCTTTGTTTTACTAGCTAGTATTAAGCCACAGATTCTTAATGTCAGGCAAGTTTGACCCGGCCATTAAGAATCTCCAATAAAGGGTTAAAAAAAAAAGACATCACACAGAAAAAAAGTACTTTAATAGAAATAAATACACAGACACACTTAGAGACTCCATGTTTATTACTCCCTCTCACCCCTCCATGATCCTGTTCTTCTGTCTTTTTTCTCCTTCAACCCATGCAGCTCTGCTACATCAGACAGCACTGCATGGGAGGAAGACGCTGCTGCTCGCTCACGTGCAGTCTAATCACTCAGTGAGTGAGCAGAGGCTGCGGGTTGTAAGCGGTGACGTCACCGCTGCCACCATTGCTATAGTAACCGGCTGTGGCATCCAGTCCTTGCATGTGGGCTGACTCTGTAAAGAGCGCTGACATGCAGGAACGAGGAGCCAAGCATGTGCCCAAGCATTTCGCCGGTACACGGAGATGCTCAAATGAGCACCGCGTACCAGAGAGATGCACTGACAGGACCTTGCATGATGTCTAGCCATGTGACCAGTCTGTAGCCAATGAGATAATAGACATGTGACTGGTCACATGCTATGACGACGTCACGGAAGGTCCTATCATCAGTGCTGGTTACCAGGAGGGCGCAGCGATGATCGAAAGGAAAAACGGCAGGAGACAGAGTGCAGGATGCGTCGCAGGGACCTGTAAAGGCTGCTTTACATGTTCATAGTATCATAGTATCATAGTTTTTAAGGTTGAAGGGAGACTCTAAGTCCATCTAGTTCAACCTGTAGCCTAACATGTTGATCCAGAGGAAGGCAAAAAAAACCCCAATGTGGCAAACAAGTTCCAATGGGGAAAAAATTTCCTTCCTGACTCTACATCCGGCAATCAGACTAGTTCCCTGGATCAATACCCTGTCATAAAATCTAATATACATAACTGGTAATATTACATTTTTCAAGAAAGGCGTCCAGGCTCTGCTTAAATGTTAGTAGTGAATCACTCATTACAACATCATGTGGCAGAGAGTTCCATAGTCTCACTGCTCGTACAGTAAAGAATCCTCGTCTGTGATTATGATTAAACCTTCTTTCCTCAAGACGTAGTGGATGCCCCCGTGTTCCAGTCGCAGGCCTTGGTGTAAAAAGATCTTTGGAAAGGTCTCTGTACTGTCCCCTCATATATTTATACATTGTGATTAGATCCCCCCTAAGCCTTCGTTTTTCCAAACTAAATAACCCCAAGTTTAATAACCTGTCTTGGTATTGCAGCCCACCCATTCCTCTAATAATCTTGGTGGCTCTTCTCTGCACCCTCTCCAGTTCAGCTATGTCCTTCTTATATATCGGTGACCAGAATTGTACACAGTATTCTAAGTGTGGTCGCACTAGTGACTTGTATGTTAGACCCGCTCCCATCATTTGTGAGGCACGGGCAATTTCTTGCCCGTGTCACACAATGCTATAACCCCCCGTCACACGTACTTACCTTCCAAACGACTTCGCTGTGGGCGGCGAATATCCACTTCCTGAAGGGGGAGTAACGTTCGGCGTCACAGCGACGTCACACAGCAGCCGGCCAATAGAAGCGGAGGGACGGAGATGAGCAGGACGTAAACAACCCACCCACCCCCTTCCTTCCGCATTGGCCGCGGCAGCAGGTAAGCTGCAGTTCATCATTCCCGGGGTGTCACACGGAGCAATGTGTGCTGCCTCGGGAACAATGAACAACTGGACATTCGATTTTTAGAAAATGAGCGACGGGTCAACGATGAACGAGAAGGTGAATATTTCTGCTCGTTCATAGCTGTCACATGCTACGATATCACTAACGATGACGGATGTGCGTCACTTACGACGTGACCCCGCCGATATCTCGTTAGATATATCGTAGTGTGTAAAGCCCGCTTAAGGGCGGCTTTGCACGTTGCGACATCGCACGTGCGATGTCGATGGGGTCAAATCGAAAGTGACGCACATCCGGTGTCGCAGTCGATATCGCAACGTGTAAAACCTTTTTGATACGATGAACGACCGCAAAAGTGTCGTTATCGTATCATCGCTGCAGCCTCCGACATTTCCATAATGCCGGTGCAGCGACAGGTGCGATGTTGTTCCTCGCTCCTGCGGCAGCACGCATCGCTGTGTGTGAAGCCGCAGGAGCGAGGAACTTCACCTTACCTGCCGCCGGCTGCAATGAGAAGGACGGAGGTGGGCGGGATGTTTACATCCTGCTCAACTCCTCCCCTCCACTTCAATTGGCCGCCTGCCGTGTGACGTCGCTGTGACGCCGCACGACCCGCCCCCTTAGGAAGGAGGCGGGTCGCCGGCCAGAGGGACGTCGCACGGCAGGTATGTGCGTGTGAAACTGCCGTAGCGATAATAATCGCTACGACAGCTTTCACTAGATATTGCACGTGCGACGGGGGCGGGACTATCGCTGCAGCATCGGTAACACATTGTTACCGATGTCGCAGCGTGCAAAGCCCGCCTAAGTGTAATGGCAATGTTTATTAGCTGTATGTGTACATGTATAATGTGTTAGTATGTGTTTGCCTCCCATTGTTTGCAATGGGGTTCGAAGGTGTTCGTCGAATGCTCGTCGAACGTTCGCCAAACTAAGCCGCTGTTCGATGAACCGAACCGAACTCGAACACTAGGGGGGTGGCTCATCTCTACTCAACACATACACTATATATTACTCCATTTGGTTTTTACATAAAGTGTTTTACATCATTCACGGCACATTTATGCACTTTATGGCGCTATTGTTTGTTTTGGGACATTACCCTGCATTTACTGCACATGCACTTTCTTGTTCTGACCTTTATTCATGTTTGCTCTTGCACCTTATTATTATACACACCTGCAAATACATCAATAATTGCTGCAGTAAGCCCTCTTAAATGCTGCATATTACATTTTGCTGCAATATGCACCACCTTTTAATATGTATCACACACATTACATGTTGCTGTCATAGGTTTTTTTCTTATGCCACACAAATATTACATGCTGCAACATGCTCTCTTAATATTCTTCACGCACTTTATTTTCTGTTGTAACATACACGTTACACATATATTATATGTTGCTCTAACATGCCCGTTTTAATATGCAACTCACACATCAAATATTGTAACAGACCTTTTTAACATGTTGCTTTTATTTTTATATATACAGTCGCTGCAATATACAGTCCCTGACAGAAGTTCTGTCGCTTATCCATGTTATGTAAATAAAAGCTTATAACCTGACTTTAAATTTATCCATTGGTTTTATAAATTACTCTTTTGAAAGCTGAAACCCTCCCAAATTTGGTTTAGGTTATGAAAATAAAGTTGATGCAAAGCTGAAATATTGATCATTTAATGAACACAGAAGGGTCAGATTTTGGCAAGACAAATGTTTTGTCGCCTTGTCATATAATGCACCCAATCCTAGTTTACATCCTCACCTGTGCTCACTAAATGATCGCTTAGTTAGTGGGTGTGTATAAAAAGAAACCCTGCACCTCAGACCTTCAGTTGAACTGCAACTGGACCTCTGACAACATGCCAAAAATTCACCCTGCGACCAAAGCCTTGATTATCAAGAGGCTGGAGACCAGATCCACTGCAGAGGTGGCTGGCACATTTGATGTGTCTCAGCATCAAGTACAAAGAATTAAAAAAAGATTTGAAGAGACTAGAGATGTTTTTGACAAGCTTAGGTCCGGCAGACCCCGCAAAACAACTGCTCAGGAGGAACGTTTGTTGGTTAGAAAATCCAAAGCCAGCTCCTCTGCCACTGCAGCAGAGCTCCAAAAGGCCTGGTAACCTCAAGTTCCTGTGTCAACTAGAACAGTTTGTAGGGTTCTGTCACGAAATGGCCTCCATGCTCAAATCAGTGCCTAGAAGCCAGCACTAAACAAAAGACAATTAAAAAAACGTGTTGCATTTGCTAAGTCCCACAGCCTGCTAAACAGATGGACGCTGGAAAAATGGCAGAACGTGGATTTCTCTGATGAATCTTCAATTGAATTACACCACAGCCGCCGCAAATACTGCAGGAGACCTACTGGATCATGTATGGATCCAGAAAATAGTTAAGTTTGGTGGTGGAAAGATCATGGTCTGGGGTTACATTCAGTATGGGGGTGTGCAAAACATTTTCAAGGTGGAAGGCAATATCAATAGCCTAAAATATCAAGAAGTATTAGCTACCTCTTACATTCCCAATCATAAAAGGGGTCAAATTCTGCAGCAGGATGGTGCTCCATCTCATACATCCATCTCTACAACAAAGTTCCTCCTGGCAAAGAAGCTCAAGGTGCTCAAGGACTGGCCAGCCCAGTCACTAAACATGAACATCATTGAGCATGTTTCGGGTAGAATGAAAGATGAAGCTTGGAAGACAAAACCAAAGAATCTAGATGAACTCTGGGAGGCATGTAAGACTGCATTTTTTGCTATTCCCAAAGACTTCATCAATAAATTGTATGAATCATTGTTGAACTGCATGCATGCAATCCTTCAAGCTCATGGAAGTCACACAAAATATTAAATATAGCTCTAATAGCACCACAACTTCATTCACCAATGTTATGCAACATATTTTTGCATTAGAAGTAGAGTTGAGCGATGTTCGATTCGAACGGTTTGCCAATTTCAAATTCGAGTGATTTTAGGCGGTGTTCGAGTCGTTTGCCGAACTCAAACGATTTGCTTCAAGTTCGGCAGTTCGAGTTACGTTCGATAACGGTTCGATCAGCAAAAGCGTGGCTTTTCACAGTAAGGCTATGTGCGCAAGTTGTGTATTTGCATGCATCCTGCATCCCCAGCACAATCCCTCTCTGTTTCCTACTCACCGATCACGGGTGCGGCGCTGCACGGCTGTCACAAAGTTCCGGCGGCTTTTCCTCTTTTGAAAATGGCTGCCGCTTCATTAGTCAATCTGATATTCCCTGCTTTCCCCGCCCATCAGCGCCCATGATTGGTTGTAGTCAGACACGCCCCCACGATGAGTGACAGCTGTCTCACTGCAACCAATCACAGCCGCTGGTGGGCATGTCTATATCGTGCAGTAAAATAAATAAATAAATAAAAAAAAAAACTTGCGTTTCCCCCAATTTTGATACCAGCCAAGATAAAGCCACATGGCTGGAGGCTGGTATTGTCAAAATGGGGAGCGCCACGTTATGGGGACCCCACCACCCTAACAATATCAGCAGGCAGCCGCCCGGAATTGCCGCATCCATTAGACGAGACAGTCCCGGGACTCTACCTAGCTCATCCCGAATTACCCTGGTGCGGTGGCAATCGGGGTAATAAGGGGTTAATCATGGCAGGCGTCTCCCCGAGATACCTTCCATGATTAACCTGTAAATGAAAGTAAATAAACACGCACAACAAAAAATCCTTTATTTGGAATAAAAGTCAAAAAAATACCCTCTTTCACCATTTTATTAAAATCCCCAAATACCCCTCCAGGTCCGGCGTAATCCACGAGGTACCACGATGCATCCAGCTCTGCTACATGAAGCTGACAGGAGCGCCATAGAACACGAGCGCTCTGTGTCAGATCCACAGAGCAGCTGAAGTGAGCTGCGCTGCAGCTGAAGTCTCTCTCTCTCTTCCCCCAACCCCCCCGCCCCCGTCGGACAGGAGTCTGCAGGATTACTGCGGGGGGGGGTCTTTATTTCGATAAAGATGGAGTCACTAATTGTTTTGTGTTTTATTTCCAATAAAAATATTTTTCTATGTGTTGTTTTTTTTTTTTATCTGTACTAGAAATTCATGGTGGCATGTCTAATATTGGCATGACACCATGAATTTCGGGCTTAGGGCAAGTTGATAATATACAGCTAGCCCTAACCCCATTATTACCCAGCGAGCCACCTGTCACCAGGGCAGCTGGAAGAGTTGGATACAGCGCCAGAAGATGGTGCTTCTATGAAAGCGCCATTTTCTGGGGCGGCTGGGGGTTGGGGGCAGCCTGTAGCTGCCTGCTGTACCTTGCTAGCATATAAAAATATGGCGAAGCCCATGTCATTTTTTTGGGGGGCAAAAAACTCCTGCATACAGTCCTGGATGGATAGGGTAGGAATCCAGCAATCAGGTCCAAAATAGGTTAAAAATTCATTCATTCTTTATTTCATGTTAAAGTTAAAAAAACATTTCCATCATGAATTCATAGGAATACAGGTGAGAGGAAGCGTTTCGAACAGGGTTAGTTCTTAGTCTGTCTCTCAGACAGACTAAGAGACAGAGACAGACTAAGAACTAACCCTGTTCGAAACGCGTCCTCTCACCTGTATTCCTATGAATTCATGATGGAAATTTTTTTTTAACTTTAACATGAAATAAAGAATGAATGAATTTTTAACCTATTTTGGACCTGATTGCTGGATTCCTACCCTATTCATGCTGCTGCTGAGGTCTGCCTACCTCTCTTTCCATGCATGGTCTGGACTTGATCTCGGGTACAGGTGAGCGGGGTCACCCCCCTTCTCTGTCTTGGTACTTATTAGTCCTGGATGGAGTATGCTGAGCCTTGTAGTTCTGCAGCTGCTGTCTGCTGTCTGTCTATATGGTGGAGAGGAGACAGCAGCTGCAGAACTACAAGGCTCAGCATCCTCCATCCAGGACTGTATGCTGGAGGGAGAGATAGGGGGAGCATACTTCATCCACTAGTGTATGTGTGATGCCCTGAAGCATCAGGTAGTTACACATAGGCCCCGCATTACACCAACCCCACACAAGGTTACATACAGCTGACCTGAAACCCTAGTCACCCCCCTAGAGTAGGACAGACACACCAGTGGGCAGGACCAGGCGGATGAAGAACGCCCACATAGGGGTCTAGAGAACCTGGGGCGGGAAAACAGTCAGTTCAGTCTGTAGCTCAAGTGGAGTTCAGACAAGTCAAGGCCTGAAGTCCAAGTTGACAGGCGTTGGGGTTGGAGCCCCGGTGTACTGGCTAGGTGGCAGACAGTAGTCAGTGTCAGCAGGAGACGGGAAAATGGCTGCCGAAGATCCGAGGTGGACCGGGGCAGGGTTGTAGCCCGCCGGTACTGACACTAGAGAACCGACCCGGAAACTGTGCACAAAGGGGGTACTTGGACCCTGAAGCCAGGACTAGCACCAACAGCCTAGCTAATTAACCAATTGAGGGCAGGATTTTAGGTCCTGTTCCAACCTAAGTCCTGAAAAGAGGCCACCACCTACCGAGAGGGATAGGGCATCCGCCAGGGCCCGGTAGATCCCACGGGTCAGCGTCAGCGGGCAAGGCTCCCAACAAAAGGACCAGGAGCGGACTCCTGTGTTTCACATCGGGAAGTCCAACACACAACACAAAGTGTGCAGAGGAAAGAGACACTGACTACTAGCCTGGGTGTAGGACCAGATACACCCGACAGCGGCAGCCGACCACCATCACCTTGGTTTATAAAAGGACTGTGGTAGCAATAGAAACAAATAGTGGTCCTGCACCAACCGCGTGTTACCTACGGTACCGCATGCGTCCAGAGAAAAGGCTGCCGATGCGATCCATCCTGAGCGGGGGTGCTCGTCAGCATGAGAAGTCCAAGGGGAGCAGGCAAGAGAAGAAAAGACCGCACTCCTGGAGTGCGGTCTTTTCTTCGCTTGCCTACTCCCCTTATAAAAGGACTGTGTTTATTGACTCCACACATCAGTGCAACCTCATCCAACACCACGACAACCAGTGACTCCACACATCAGTGCATCCTCATTCAGCACCACGACAACCAGTGACTCCACACATCAGTACAGCCTCATCCAGCACCACGACAACCAATGACTCCACACATCAGTGCAACCTCATCCAGCACCATGACAACCAGTGACTCCACACATCAGTGCAACCTCATCCAGCACCAGGACAACCAGTGACTCCACACATCAGTACAGCCTCATCCAGCACCACGACAACCAATGACTCCACACATCAGGACAGCCTCATCCAGCACCACGACAACCTATGACTCCACACATCAGTACAGCCTCATCCAGCACCACGACAACCAGTGACTCCACACATCAGTGCAACCTCATCCACCACAACAACAACCAGTGACTCCACACATCAGTACAGCCTCATCCAGCACCAGGACAACCAGTGACTCCACACATCAGTGCAACCTCATCCAACACCAGGACAACCAGTGACTCCACACATCAGTACAGCCTCATCCAGCACCAGGACAACCAGTGACTCCACACATCAGTACAGCCTCATCCACTACCACGACAACCAGTGACTCCACACATCAGTGCAACCTCATCCAGCACCAGGACAACCAGTGACTCCACACATCAGTGCAACCTCATCCAGCACCAGGACAACCAGTGACTCCACACATCAGTACAGCCTCATCCAGCACCACGACAACCAGTGATTCCACACATCAGTACAGCCTCATCCAGTACCACGACAACCAGTGACTCCACACATCAGGGTGTCAGAGTTCCGGGATTTCCAGTTTTCTTTTGAAAGAGCTTGCCCTTTGTTAACATGGAGTTTTCTGTTCTGTTGCCCTACTTCCTGTCCATCTGTTTAAAAGCCGCCCCTAAGCTTAGTCCAGTGCCTGAGTATACTGCTTCCTGTGTGCTCCTGCCCTGCTGCTCTTGGTTCCTGATTGTTATTTGGATCCTCTTGAAAAAACAACCGAATCTGACTCTGGACTTCACCTGGTCTCATCTAGCTGTGCCCGGACTCCGTCTGCCGTCTTTGGTCGGCACTTCTGCCCGGTTCCTTATGTTTCATAACCACTCTGGACTCTCATCACGTACGGACATTTTTGGACTATACCTATTGCCCTTTTGTGTCCCGGCTGCTGCGCATTTAGGCCTTCTGGGGTGATTGCCAGACAGTCCCTGTATAGGGGTTCGCTCTTGGTGGTCTCCCTGGGGGAGTCCGGTGCGTGGTCCCGGGAATTCCCTTTCGCTCCGACCCTGGAAGGTATTTCCCGTGTTTATGTTCTACTGTGTTTTTGTTCTGTTTATGTACATATTGTTGGTTGCATATTATAAACGTCTTGCACCAAGAACTCGTCTCTGGTTGTCATTGCCCTAACGCAATCGAAATCCTCAATACATACAATAGTATTACACAGGGCAACCTCATCCAGCACCATGACAACCAGTGACGCCACACATCAGTACAGGCTCATCCAGCACCACGACAACCAATGACTCCATACATCAGATTGTCTCTCCAGAACTGGAGACAAACTCTAGCGCAGCGCCACCTATTGGAAGTAGCGATCCTAAAAGTTAAATGTGGATTTTTAACAATCCTTTACATATAACATAGGATATATATGCAAGATCAGAATCCCAATTTGCAGACACGTGTGTTTCGGGGTGCTTGCCCCTCATCAGTGCAAAGTATGGCATACCTCCCAACATTTAAAGATGAGAAAGAGGGACAAAGTATGCGGCAATTTTAAGCCACGCCCCTAACCACACCCATTTTGCAATCTGTCACACCCACATCCAATCCTTTTCAGCACTGCTGATCACAATTGTTTAAGGTTGATTAACTCATTACAGCAGGAGATGGAGGCGGTGCAAACTAAGCTTAGAGATGTGGAGGTACAGCTGGACCATGATCATCAGGTACTGGGTCTGGCTATTCAGGATTTGCAAACCAGAGTGGAGGCTCAGGAAGCCGCCCCCACTACGTCCGTATCAGCTGCCGGTATGCCTAGGTTACCCCCATTTCGTTTCAGTGGTGATCGTAGTCAGTTTCGTGGATTTGTTAACCAGTGTATACTGTTTTTTGATGTACATGCTGATTATTACCGTTCTGACCGGTCAAAAGTGTTATGTATAATCATGTTGTTAACCTCCCGAGCACTGGCTTGGGCTAATCCTATGATAGAGAATCGTGATATCCGTTTAAATCACCTGGATGACTTTTTAACAGCAATGGCGCAAATGTTTGATGATCCTAATCGCCGTGCTACCGCTGAATCGGCTCTCCTTTCCTTACGTCAGGGAAAGCGGTCTGTCGTCAAATACGCCACTGAGTTCAAAAGGTTAGTGGTAGACACCGACTGGGGAAACAATGCGTTATTGTCAGTTTTCAGAAAGGGTTTGTCCGGTACCATCAAGGACGAGTTAGCTCGTTCCGAATCTCCACGGGATTTTGAACTGTTTCTCCAACACTGTGTGCGTATCGATACCCGCTTGACGGAACGTAGACAGGAAAAATGGGCAGCTGTAAACCGGGTAACCAACTTTGCGTTTCCTTCTAGAGAACCCGCTCTCAAGACGCCACGGGAGGCCGAGGATGTTCCTATGCAAGTGGACTCTCTACAAAAGCGAGAGACCAACGAACGTCGTGAACACCGGCTCCGTGAGCGTTTGTGTTTCTATTGCGGTCAATCGGACCATTTTCTGATTGACTGCCCAAAACGTCCAAATCGCCCAAATAAGGTATTGGCAGCCATGGCAGAGTGTGACAACACGGACGCAGAGTCCGATATCTCTGAGGCAAGTGGACACCTGGATGCGGTATTTCCCTTGACTGTAATGTCAACTTCACCTAAGGACTCAGAAGGGAAATACACCCATTGCTCGCTTCCCATTCAGATACGGTGGGAGGGACAGTTAATTCCTACATCTGCTATGATAGACTCTGGGGCAGGGGGTAATTTCATGGACTCTTCTTTTGCCAGGAAACACGGTATCCAGACTCAACAAAGATCCTCACCGGTTACCATGGAGACGGTAGACGGTTCTCCATTAGTTTCTGGACCATTTGATCGGGAGACAGTACCCCTAGAATGTGTGATGAAGCCAGGTCAGCAGGAGACCCTTGTTTTCATGTTAATTTCTTCTCCCCATTTTCCGATAATTTTAGGAATTCCTTGGCTGCGGTCTACAAATCCAGTCATCGATTGGGAGACTAAAGAAATATCCTTCCCACCGCAGAGTGGTCCGACCATTAGTCCAACTGTACCGGTTCCAGTAACACCGAATGCGGAGGGCACTGTACAGGTACCTGTTCTACCCCCGGTTTATCATGACTTCGCTGATATATGCGACAAAAGAAAAGCAGATCGGCTTCCCCCGCATAGACCGTATGATTGTCCCATAGACTTACTCCCAGGGGCAGAGATCCCGTTTGGTCATGTCTACCCGTTGGCGGCACCTGAGTTAGAAGCACTAAAAGATTACATCGATGAAAGTCTAGCCAAGGGATTTATTCGCCCTTCTACCTCACCAGCAGGGGCACCCATCTTTTTTGTGAAAAAGAAAGAGGGGACTCTGAGACCTTGTATCGACTACCGGGAACTAAATAAGATAACCATCCGGAACCGGTATCCGTTACCGTTGATTCCTGAGCTATTGGAGAGAGTTCAACAGGCAAAGATATTCACTAAATTGGATCTCCGTGGGGCATATAATCTACTCCGCATACGTCCCGGGGACGAGTGGAAAACAGCGTTCAGATGTCGGTATGGACATTATGAGTATCTAGTGATGCCTTTTGGACTTTCTAACGCCCCTGCGGCTTTCCAACACCTAGTCAACGATATTTTTAGGGATATAATGGACCAATTCATGGTGATTTACCTGGATGATATCTTGATCTTTTCTGATTCCCTACAGGAACACCAGGAGCACGTCAAGACAGTACTTACCCGACTGAGGGATAACCACCTGTATATTAAACTGGAGAAGTGCGAATTCCATTGCTCAAAAATACAATTTTTAGGATATGTCATCTCTCCTCAGGGACTGAACATGGAGTCTGGCAAGATACAAGCAATTCTAGACTGGCCGGAACCGGGAAACATCAAGGAGGTACAACGCTTTGTCGGTTTTGCCAACTTTTACAGACGCTTTATCCGTAACTTTTCAGAGATCGTCCGTCCTATCACTCTGTTAACCAAGAAAGGACAGAAGTTTGTGTGGTCCGCCCAGGCCCAGGAAGCTTTCAATCGTCTCAAGGTTTGTTTTACCTCAGCACCAATATTAATACACCCGAATCCCGCACTCCCCTTTATTGTGGAAGTCGACGCTTCCGATTATGCATTAGGGGCTATCCTTTCCCAAAGGACTGGGGACAAGAGTCTCTTGCATCCGTGTGCTTTCTTTTCTCGCCGGTTGTCCCCTGCAGAAAGGAACTATGACATTGCGGACAAGGAATTGTTGGCGATTATTTCAGCTTTTAAGGAATGGAGACACCACTTACAGGGAGCAGCGCAGCAAGTGATAGTTCTTACAGACCATCGTAACCTGGAATTCCTTAAATCTGCCAGGTGCCTGTCTCCACGGTAAGCCCATTGGAGCTTGTTCCTTAACCAGTTCAATTTTATCGTTACATACCGTCCAGGGTCACGTAATGGGAAAGCCGATGCCTTGTCCCGAATCCACGCCATGGACTCCGTGCCTGGAACCCCGTCTCAGACCGTGTTATCTGATGCCAATTTCGTTGGAGTAATCCATGACCAGGACTTGTGGAAGGACATCAAGCTGGCCTATGATGGTGACGTATTTCTTGCTGCCCCCCCGAATGATGTGACTCTTGTTCTTCGGAATGGTGTGTGGTTGAGAGAGCGACGTATTTATGTCCCGGAGGCCGTCAGACTTCGGGTTCTCAAATTGGTCCATGACTCCATGTTGGCAGGTCATAGGGGGGTACAGAAGACGCAGGAATTTCTGAGTCGTTTTTTCTGGTGGCCAACCTGTTTAAAGGATGTGAAAGACTATGTCCACTCATGTGTGGTTTGTGCCCGGTGCAAGGTCCCTCGTGTGGCTCCTACGGGACTCCTTCAACCGTTACCCGTTCCATCTCGCCCTTGGGGATCCATCTCAATGGATTTTATTGTGGAGTTGCCAGTCTCAGGCGGTCACAATACCATTTTAGTGGTGGTGGATCGGTTGACAAAAGCTGCTCACTTTATTCCATATACCGGTCTTCCCTCAGCCGAAGAGACAGTGGATTTGGTTATCCAGAATATATTCCGATTGCATGGGGTACCAGATGAGATCATCTCTGACCGGGGCGTGCAGTTCACGTCTAAGTTCTGGAAGGGGTTTTGTTCGGCACTCCATATTGATGTCTGTTTGTCTTCTGCATACCATCCTCAGACAAATGGGCAAACCGAACGGACTAATCAAACCCTGGAGCAGTACCTACGATGTTATGTCAGCCATCTGCAGGACGATTGGTTGAAGCTGCTTCCTTTGGCGGAGTTCTCGTATAACAACACTCAGAGCAGCTCCACTAAGGTAACGCCCTTTTTTGCTAACTTGGGTTACCATCCAAATGTTTTGCCTAGGTCACCGGTGGCGGTTTCGGTGCCAGCGGTGGAGGACAGATTGACGGAGCTACGACAGAATCTGGAGGTTTTAAAGGACTCTATGGCTTCGGCTCAGGAGCGTTACAAGAAGTCGGCAGACACTCACCGGAAACAGGCACCCATGTATAAGGTAGGGGACTCGGTGTGGTTATCCACCAAAAATCTGAGATTGGGTGTTCCTTCGCAGAAGCTGGGGCAGAAATTCATCGGTCCGTTTAAGATCACCGGGATCGTGAGCCCTGTGGCCTGTCGGCTGAGGTTGCCGCACCATTTGAAGGTACACCCGGTCTTTCATGTTTCTCTACTCAAACCTGTCTCCCCTAATACGTTTCATGGTCGTATCGTGCCTCCTCCGCCTGTGATGGTTGACGGCCAGGAGCAGTTCGTGGTTGAGGACATTATTGACTCCCGGCTCCATCGGCATCGGCTTCAGTATCTGGTACGTTGGCATGGGTACTCCCCCGAGGACGATTCCTGGGAACCTGTGGGTAACATTCGAGCGCCCCGGAAGGTTGCTCAGTTTCATCGGCGGTACCCAGACAAGCCGGGCCCTGATCCGTCCTGAGGCCGTTTCTGGGGGTGGGAGTACTGTCAGAGTTCCGGGATTTCCAGTTTTCTTTTGAAAGAGCTTGCCCTTTGTTAACATGGAGTTTTCTGTTCTGTTGCCCTACTTCCTGTCCATCTGTTTAAAAGCCGCCCCTAAGCTTAATCCAGTGCCTGAGTATACTGCTTCCTGTGTGCTCCTGCCCTGCTGCTCTTGGTTCCTGATTGTTATTTGGATCCTCTTGAAAAAACAACCGAATCTGACTCTGGACTTCACCTGGTCTCATCTAGCTGTGCCCGGACTCCGTCTGCCGTCTTTGGTCGGCACTTCTGCCCGGTTCCTTCCGTTTCATAACCACTCTGGACTCTCATCACGTACGGACATTTTTGGACTATACCTATTGCCCTTTTGTGTCCCGGCTGCTGCGCATTTAGGCCTTCTGGGGTGATTGCCAGACAGTCCCTGTATAGGGGTTCGCTCTTGGTGGTCTCCCTGGGGGAGTCCGGTGCGTGGTTCCGGGAATTCCCTTTCGCTCCGACCCTGGAAGGTATTTCCCGTGTTTATGTTCTACTGTGTTTTTGTTCCATTTATGTACATATTGTTGGTTGCATATTATAAACGTCTTGCACCAAGAACTCGTCTCTGGTTGTCATTGCCCTAACGCAATCGAAATCCTCAATACATACAATAGTATTACACAGGGCAACCTCATCCAGCACCACGACAACCAGTGACGCCACACATCAGTACAGGCTCATCCAGCACCACGACAACCAATGACTCCATACATCAGATTGTCTCTCCAGAACTGGAGACAAACTCTAGCGCAGCGCCACCTATTGGAAGTAGCAATCCTAAAAGTTAAATGTGGATTTTTAACAATCCTTTACATATAACATAGGATATATATGCAAGATCAGAATCCCAATTTGCAGACACGGTGTTTCGGGGTGCTTGCCCCTCATCAGTGCAAAGTATGGCATACCTCCCAACATTTAAAGATGAGAAAGAGGGACAAAGTATGCGGCAATTTTAAGCCACGCCCCTAACCACACCCATTTTGCAATCTGTCACACCCACATCCAATCCTTTTCAGCACTGCTGATCACATTGTTTAAGGTTGCTTGCCCGCGATCAGTATTTGCAGCATTTTGGATGTAGCGTGTTTTAGCTGTGTCTAAAACGCTGCATTGTACAGTACAAGCACAGTGGAGGGATTTCTAGAAATCTCATGCCCACTGTGCTTGTTTTTTCTGCAGCAAACACTGACCTGCGGAGCGTCTTTCCAGACTGCAGCATATCAAATAATAATTCCCTAAAATACATATAAACAGACAAATCTATACACAGTCATCTGCAATGACATACATAGATATATACATCATACATATACACACATTGGAGGTCATAATATGGGGAAGCCGGCAGCAGCCACACTCACCTACCCGGCTTGTCTCTATCCAGCATCTCCTCAGCATGTGATCACTTGGCATCACTTTAACAGACCTAGCCACGCACAGTGCACACTGAAACCGCTGTGTATGTATCACAAGGGAGGACGGGGGTTTTATATACTAATATATAAACCCCCATCCTCCCTTGTGATACATACACAGCATATATATATATATATCTATATATATATACACTGTATATATATATATACAGTATATACAGCACAGGAGGGGCTGGGGGCTACAGTATATACAGCACATGAGGGGCTGGGGGCTACAGTATATACAGCACAGGAAGGGCTGGGGGCTACAGTATATACAGCACAGGAGGGGCTGGGGCTACAGTATATACAGTATATACAGTATATGGGTAAATACTCCCATTTTAATTTATACGTGTTTGTAAGTGATTTGATCAATAAAAATATTTCTAATTTTTTAAAGTAGTCATACTCTGGTTTTTGCTGTATATACTGTAGCCCCCAGCCCCCATAAAGTAGATATTTTAGCAAAAACCAGAGTATGACTACTTTAAAAAATTAGAAATATTTTTATTGATCAAATCACTTACAAACACGTATAAATTAAAATGGGAGTATTTGAGAAAGGGAGGAAGAAGAAACTTCCCTAACCTAACCCTTCCTCAATGACGGGGGTCGGCGTCCTAAGGTGAAGACGCCCCCCCGTTCCTCGACGGCTTAACCCTAAATAGTCCCTCCCTCAAGGGTAAGACGTGTCCCCTAATAGATGGAATCAACCCCAAAAATGGTAACACCACAGTGAGGAAGAGGTGCTCAGTCCACAGTAGCTAATTTGTCTGTATCACTACTTGGGTGAGTGAGGGTAGGGTCTAGGGATGTTGTCATGTATTTAAGAGTCCATGTGCTCAGTATAAAGAATAGAAATGAGAGTCACATAGATTATGACCATAATGTACTTTTGTCAATTATAGACACAGTTCATATTCGATATGTAGATTGATTCAAAAGATGCCCATTAAAGACATAATTCATATTTGATATATAGGAAAGTTCAAGAAATGCCCGACGCGTTTCGCCCTTGTCAATATTCAGGGGCTCATCAGGGGCTTTCCAACATGTTCTTGAACGAAGTGTCCACTTTTGAACAATTCTATGACAAACACAACAAATTAAAACCTATATTAGTGACAATGTCCAATGATCAAATACAGTAACCAATGTAGGTGCTGAACACCAATACTAACCAGTAGTGGTACAAATTATTCACTTCAGAGGGGTATAAGATGATAGTACACTGCCTACCCAGCTGGTCAATCATGAGGCTAGTCAGGATGGCTTGTTCACCTATGTAGATAGACACATTATCAGCTAAGGCCGAGCCAGTTTATTATATATATGTGTGAGATCACAACCATGCATACTGCAGACAGTACCTTATCTTAATGCAGGTACCTGTCTCACTCAGTTAAAGAATCTGCATAATCAAAACTGGACCCTGATGAGAAGTTAAAACACGGTTTTATATATTGATTTAGGCTTTCCAATACACGCATGGGTTCAAAACATCAGTGTTATAATACCTGAAATGTTAATATCAAATCCACCCTGGAATGTACGTTACGTTGCTCAGGATAAAGGCTGTGGCATAAGGCTGAATACCTCTAGTTCGTAATAGGACCAATTCCACTGTACAAAACATACAATAATATAAGTAACTTCAATTAATATCAGGAAAGGAAACAGCCTTCTTGATGTATCATAGCACATAAAAACGTCCAGCAATACCTTATATACATCAGTCAGAGTAATTATCCTCCACTGGTCACCTATTTGCCGACGGCCTTGCAAGGCTTATACAGCCACCAATATCAAGATAAATACCCAGAACAGTCCCTGAATTGGAGAGAGGGATATATTTAGACCACATGTCTCACTATACATCCCTCTTCGTTCCCATACATAAGGGATCACATACCTAGTTGCTGTCCCACCGTGTGGCCAGGAGTTACCGTAATAAACGACAGCCAATCTATAATACAAATATATGCATATCAGCCTCCATTGGGCACATGTTACTTCAGTCTCTAATCAAGGGTTGTAGAGCTCCTACCTTGAACAGGTCCGTCTGGGGGAAACAAATGTGGCGTCCAGTGATCGCTGACCTAGTGTAGCTATGTGGGCTATTTAAACATGTTTGGCGCCATCAAGACGGGAAAACGGAAGTGACGTCGCGCCACTTATCCCAGCCTCCCAGGACGTGTGGAAATGCTCGCATCACATCCGGTCAGATGATCGGGCAGTGTGCGCCCATGATTCTCCTCCCCAGAGCCGACGAACATAAGTTCCTGGGTGTTAGGATGTTACACATAGTGTACGCGCATGCGCAGTCCAATGCTGACGATTATACTGTCAGCACATCTTAGCGCTTGCGTAGCCATAAGATGTGGTGGAGCTATATAGGCTATACTTGCCATAAGCCCTCGCAAGAAGTAACAGAGCGTGATTTAGGGGAATATAGAGAATCTTTATATGACAAAGGTATCGCCATTGGAGCAATCAGGGGGCAATGCCTATACCTGAAGCTAAAGGGGAGGTTTTTTACCTAAGTTAGAACCATGCCTAGTGCAAACAGTGATGAACCCATGTGAGTAATTGGCTATAGGAACATTGGACATAGTTATTGCCACCCACTCAAGGATGAATAGTATAGGAAAATATAAGGTTAACTTGTTATTGCTCAAAGATGGCACATAGAGGACCTATGTATGCAATTCAATGATATGATATACACATTGCCAGTAAATTTATTACCGCAACTACTGACCCCTCTTAAGTTTTTGTGGGTCTAATTGTTTATCTGGAAGGTCTACTACAGACACAGTATTCCTAAAAATAATGACTAGGTAACAATTTGTTACTGGATAAAGGGCGTAAAGCTTATTGTTTCATTTAGGCCATCAGGATGTACAGAGTCCATCCAAAAAATCCATCTCGCCTCTCTTTGCAACAGAAGAACATCCCAGTCGCCTTTCCTCTCAGGTTCCGGTACCGTTTCTATGGATTTAAAGAGGGCACCTTCCATTTTACCTGCATGATGCAGATTAATATGCCGTGCTATTGGTGTGTCGCGTTGGTTGCGAACATCACCAACGTGTTCACCAATACGTACTCGAAATTGTCTCTTGGTTTTGCCAATATAATTCTTTGGACAGCCACAGCTAAAGAGATAGATAACGCCTTGGGTCCGACAATTGGCAAAATTTCTGTTAGAATATGTTCTTCCTGTTTTAGCACTTTGAAATGTGTTGGATGGGGAAATAAATTTGCAGAACTTACAGGCCCCACACCGAAAGGTGCCATTATTACGTGACCTAAGCCATGCACTACCGAGCATCTCCGGTGGCACATAATGGTGTCACGCTCCCCGTGTCCCAGCACCACTCCTTACCCACTGATCCACTCCATGTGTCCACCAGTCATGGCTGCCGCTCCCGCTCCTGCTCCCCTGAGTCCTGCTCCTGGTCTCAGGAGTCTGACTCTGAGTATTGGCCTCATGGTTCTTTATAGGACCAGGCCGCACCCACTCTCCTGGTCTTATAGGCCCAGCACACCTGAAGCAGGAAATGACATAGGGCTGTGCTGGGTATATAAGACTTGCCTTTCCATGTGGGCGGGGCCTGATCAACGTGTCCTGAAGCTTGTCTTCTGAGCTAGGTGCTCAGGTCCCTTGTGCTGTGCCCTGTTACTGTTTGTCTTTTGCTACCGGGTACCTGTGCCTGTTTCCTGTATTATCCTCAAGAACTCCGTGACCCTGGTGACCTGGTCATACCCGTCCCGGCCACGCCAGTGCTCCGGCTGCCGTGTACCCTGCCCCCCGGTGGGGTACTCGGTCCAGAGGATCCACCTCCTGGGTCCACCAGTCCTCCCGGTCCTGACAAATGGCTTTTGACCACACAATCCCTCAGGTTGCGGCCTTTGCGGAACGTGACTGATGGGTAGGGGAGAATGTTATCCTTCAGGTCTGGATCTTGTTTTAAGATACCCCAGTACTTTCTGAGGATTTTCATTACTTGGTTGTTTTGGTCGTCAAATGTACCCACTAGTCTAGTCATCCCTTTTGTTTCCTTCGGTGTCTTGCTGTTTAATCCGGTACAGTCCCGCTGTATCCGGGACGGTTTGGAGGTATGTATACAGCATGTTAGAATGTGTATATAAGAGTCCACTGGTGGTGGCCGCAGCTTATAGGCCCCAAATCTGGTGACAGGTTCCCTTTAAAGTGAACCTGTCAGGTGCAATATGCACTCAGAGCCAGGAGCAGTTCTGGGTACATATTGCTAATCCCTGCCTAACTGTCATTGTATACACTAGCATAGATAAAGAGATCATTAGAAAAAATATTTTTAAAGATCTTATATCTTATGCTATTTAGCGCGGGGACTAGTCACAAGGGCGTTACTTCACTTGGCTAGTCAGCTCACATAGCATGTTAGCATGTTATTACGCCCCTGTGTGAGTACTAACACGCTATGTGAGCCGACTAGCCAAGTGAAGTAACGCCCTTGGGACTAGTCCCCACGCTAATTAGCATAAGATAGAAGATCTTTAAAAATACTTTTTCTATAGATGCCTTTATCTATGCTAGTGTATACAGGGACTGTTAGGGAGGGATTAGCAATATGTACCCAGAACTGCTCCTGGCTCTGAGTGCATATTGCACCTGACAGGTTCCCTTTAAAGGGAAAAGGGAACCTGTCAGCAGAAATTTCGCAATAAAAATAAAAGATTTCCCCTTCTGCAGCTACTGTGCTGCATTCTAGAAAGGTTCCTGTTGCTATTGTGCCCCCTTTGAGACCTAAAAAAATGCTTTATGAAGTCTTACCTTTTTGTATGTAAATGTGTTTTTATGGTCACGGGGCGGGCTGTCTTGCGTCCGTTATCTGCACCCCTGCCACTGTACGCCGTCCCCCATTGCTCATTTACATACACGAAGACGCCGCCCTCATGTAACTGTCCTCCCGAAGTCTCGCGCATGCCCAGTGCCACTCTCGCGGGACTGAGCACTGTGCAATGGTTGAACGCTTTTGAGGTGATTGCGCAGGCGCGAGATTATGGGCGGCGCTGTGATTGTCATCAGCAGCGTCATCCAAGTACCCGCCCATAATCTCGTGCCCGCGCTTCTCACTCTGCCTCCACCGTTATGCGCAAGCACTGGCCATATGAACCACGTTACCTATTACCGCAGGCGCAAGATTATTGGCGGCGCTGTGATTTTCATCAGCAAAGTCATCCAAGTACCTGCCCATAATCTCGTGCCCGCGGTAATAGGTAACATGGTTCATATGGCCAGCGCTTGCCATTACCTCAGTACAGCCTCATCCAGCACCAGGACAACCAGTGACTCCACACATCAGTACAGCCTCATCCAGCACCACGACAACCAGTGACACCACACTTCAGTGCAACCTCATCCAACACCAGGACAACCAGTGACTCCACACATCAGTACAGCCTCATCCGTGAAGCGATGGCCGAGAGGACCACCGCGGCGCAGAGTCAGTACACAAGACGAGGTGCGAACAACAAGGGTGTATTTATTAACAGGCGGGGAAAGATGTGGAGAAGGCAGGTTGAAGCACGGGGTATACAGTGGCAAAACGTGATTTAACAACACTTTTGTATTCTCTAGCTGGTCCGCTCAATAGCACGGTGCTCCAACTATTACAGGTTCAAGAAACACAAAAAACAGTCAGGTACAATGCTACCCTACACATAACCTCTCTGGCCTCTGCTAAACGGGCCACACGGATGCTGTGTTCTACCTACTGAAGCCTACTTTAGCCCCTAGTATGTGCACAATATTCAACTCACAGTGATACTGGGAACGTGGATCCAGTCCCGGGGGCCCCCCAACAGCAGTCTCATCAAAAGGTGCGCCCGTCTCCTGGGCCGGGTTAAGGAGATCAAAATCTTCTTTCTTCAGATTCCTCGCAGGTTCCCTGGGATCTGTGAGTCTCTCTCTTGATTCAGAAGAAAACTCCAATCCTCCGAGACACACCGGCTGTGTGTTCCTTCACACGCATAAAAAAGGGAAAACAGAAACTCACTTCTCTTCTTACACTCAGGCTGTCCATTAGCACACTTTCTGCAGGGGGAGCAGAACATTCCATACGGGGAGGTTTCTGTCTCTTAAAGTGGCAGCGTGTTTCTTATTGTCCATAGCAGTACCACCCCCCAATATGCCTCCCCACTTAATGATGGTCATCCTCGGCCATCACAGCTTCGAGCCTAAAGTGTAATGAAGGAAGGTTCAATGTGCATACAGCACCTGCAGAGGAGACAACAATGGCAGTACAGCAGGCCTAGTACACCGTTCAACATTAGAGATGAGCGAACTGGTCGCAGTTCGGCTCGAGGTTGGTTCGCCGAACGGAGCTCCCGTTCGAGTTCGGTTCGTCGAACGTTCGACGAACCGAACTCGAACCAATAGGCTATAATGGGAGGCAATCACAAACACATAAAAATGCATTATAAATGTACACATACAGTTAATAAACATTGCCATAACACTTACCGGTCCCCGCGATCCCTCCTGCACTCTGTCTCCTGCCACTATTCCATCCGATGATCGCTGAATCCTCCCGGTGACCGGCACTGCCATCAGAGATGCAGGACCTATCGTGACATCAAAATAGCCATGTGACCAGTCACGTGGCTATTATCTCATTGGCTACAGACTGGTCACATGACTATGACGCGTCATGTAGGACCTGCGAGTGCATCTCTCCAGTACACGGTGCACATTTGTGTATCGCCGTGTACCGGTGAGATGCTCTAGCACACGGTCGACTCCCCGTTCCGTTAGGGACCGGCTGACACAGCCGGTCATTAACGGAGATCACCGTTGCCATAGCAACGCAGTTAGCGGTGACGTCACCGCTAACCGCGGCTCCGGGAGCACCGTTGCTATGGTAACGCGTCTGTCAGCGTTACCGCTGTTACCGCTAGCAGAACTGATCACTCACGGAGTGAAGGCTGCACGGTGCTTCTCGTGCAGCTTTCACGGAGTGAATGCTCCACGGGAAGCAGCGTCTTCCCCCATGCAGCAGTGATGTAGCAGAGCTGCATTTGTTGAACGAGAAAGACAGAAGAGCATGGATCGTGGAGGGCTGACAGGGGGTAATAAAGATGGAGTCTCTAATGTGTCTGTGTATTTATTTCTATTAAAGTATTTTTTCTCTGTGTGGTGTCTTTTTTTAACCCTTTATTGGAGATTCTTAATAGCCGGGTCAAACGTGCCTGACATTAAGAATCTCTGGCTTAATACTGGCTAGTAAAACAAAGCCAGTATTAACTCATGATTACCCAACAAGCCACCCGGCTCCAGGGCTGTTGGAAGAGTTGGATACAGCGCCAGATGATGGCTCTTCTATGAGAGCGCCATTTTCTGGGACGGCTGCGGACTGAAATTCGCAGCAGAGGTGCCCAGAAACCTCGGGCTAACCTGTGCTGCGGATTCCAATCCCCAGCTGCCTAGTTGTACCTGGCTGGACACAAAAATGGGGCGAAGCCCACGTCATTTGTTTTTTAATTATTTCATGAAATAAGTGAAATAATTAACAAAAACGGGCTTCCCTATATTTTTGGTTCCCAGCCGGGTACAAATAGGCAACTGGGGGTTGGAGGCAGCCCGTGGCTGCCTGCTGTACCTGGCTAGCATACAAAAATATGGCGAAGCCCACGTCATTTTTTTGGTGGGCAAAAAACTTCTGCATACAGTCCTGGATGGAGTATGCTGAGCCTTGTAGTTCTGCAGCTGCTGTCTGCTCTTCTCCATACAGACAGACAGCAGCTGCAGAACTACAAGGCTCAGCATACTCCATCCAGGACTGTATGCAGAAGTTTTTTGCCCCCTGAAAAAATTATGTGGGCTTCGCCATATTTTTGTATACTAGCCAGGTACAGCAGGCAGGTACGGCTGCCCCCAACCCCCAGTTGCCTATTTGTACCCGGCTGGGAACCAAAAATAAAGGGAAGCCCTTTTTTTATTATTTCATGAATTTCATGAAATAATTAGAAAACAAATGACGTAGGCTTCGCCCCATTTTTGTGTCCAGCCAGGTACAACTAGGCAGCTGGGGATTGGAATCCGCAGCACAGGTTGGCCTGAGCTTTCTGGGCCCCACTGCTGCGAATTGCAGTCTGCAGCCGCCTCAGAAAATGGCACTTTCATAGAAGCGCCATCTTCTGGCGCTGTATCCAACTCTTCCAGCACCTGCCTGCTATACCTGGCTAGCATACAAAAATATGGCGAAGCTCACGTCCTTTTTTTGTAGTTTTTTGGCAAAAAAAATAAAAAATGCTTCCCTGGATTTTCCATTGCCAGTGAAGGTAACACCAAGCAGTGGGGGTTAGCAGCCAGTAGCTGCTTGGATTACCCTTAGCTAGCAATACAAAAAATGCAGCGGGAGCCCATATATATTTTTTTTAATTATTTATTTAAATAACTAAAAACAAAATGGGCTTCCCTGTATTTTGATTGCTGGACATCACAGTGCTGTAAAAATAAATCTTTAAAAAAATGACGTAGCGCTCCACGGTATTTTTGATTCTCAGCGCAGATAAAGCAGACAGCTATGGGTTGCCACCCCCATCTGTCTGCCGTTACCTTGGTTGGCAATCAAAATACAGGGAAGCCCATTAATTTTTTCTATTTAAAAAATAGTTAAAAAAAAAATGACGTTGGGTCCCCCCATTTTTGATAGCCAGCTAGGGTAAAGCAGATGGCTGTAGCCTGAAAACCACAGCTGGCAGCTTTACCGTGGTTGGGGATCTAATGTGGAGGTCCCCTCAGGCTCTTTTTTATAATTATTTTATAAATATTAATAATTACACAATAAAAGTAGGGTCCCCCCCAAATTGGATCACCAGCCAAGGTAAAGCGGACAGCTGTGGTCTGGTATTCTCAGGGTGGGAAGGTCCATAGTTATTGGGCCTTCACAGCCTAAAAATAGCAGGCCGCAGGCACCCCAGACGTGGCAAATCCACTAGATGCGCCAATCCTGGCGCTTCACCCCAGCTCATCCCGTGCCCTGGTGCAGTGGCAAACGGGGTAATAAATCAGGTTGATACTAGCTGTAAAGTCACCTGAGATCAAGCCCAGCAGTTTGTGATGTCATGGCGTCTATTAGATACCCTTCATCATAAACTGTCAGTACTAATAAAAAAAAAATCGACAAAAGAAATTTATTTGAAAAAACAGTCCCCAAAACATTTCCTCTTTCACCAATTTATTGTAAGAAAAATAAAGGGGTCCCACGACGACTTTGGACCGTCTAGAATATGGGGGGGGAGACAAGACACTCAGGGAACGTATCCCCCATTTTCTAGGAGTGCGGACCCTTCATGTGAGGAGTGTGGGTGCAATGAATCTGCACTCACTCTCCCCGGGTCCACAGCAGCAGAGTCCATGTCGTAATGGTTGCTACCAAAGCTGCAATGCCCTGCTCATGAGGTAAGGGCATGCCTAATCAGGAGAACTACTGTAGAGGAAGCTCTGCTCACTGGTATATAGGTGCTCAGAGGTAATAATAGATAAAATTAGTGAGTAACCTCGGCACTCTAAATCTCCCAGACTAAGTCAGTAAGTCACAACGGATAGTAATGCAAAATCACTCTTTATTGGTTCGTATTAAGAAAAAAAAATTTTTCATAAGCATATATGTTTTTGTCCAAAACAAGTTACAAATGACATTTCGGCCTGAGCCTTCGTCAGATTGGACTTATCTGCATGTAATCATGAAAAATGACAATAATCAGTATCACATAAGAGTGAGAGAACAATAACATAAACTCGAACAATGTAGAGGTACAATTGGGATGCAGCAAAAAAATTGCAACACAGCAAGAAGTGAAACACATGATACAAATGTCATAATACAGTACAAGGACAATATAGTAATGACAAATATGGGGTCAGAGTAGGCTTAGACAGCTCTGGTACGAAAGAGATGTCAATCATAAAGTAACATGTGCAGTAGGTGTAGAGCTACACTATGCATGGCAGAGCTAATGGGTAGACCGACCATAGAAAAAGAATGGAGAAAAAGTGGAGAAAAAGTGGAGAAAAAGTAGAGAAAAAATGGAGAAAAAAATGGAGAAAAAGTGGAGAAAAAGTGGAGAAAAAATGGAGAAAAAGTGGAGAAAAAATGGAGAAGAAGTGTAGAAAAAGTGTAGAAAAAGTGTAGAAAAAGTGGAGAAAAAGTGGAGAAAAAATGGAGAAAAAAATGGAGAAAAAGTGGAGAAAAAGTGGAGAAAAAATGGAGAAAAAGTGGAGAAAAAGTGGAGAAAAAGTGGAGAAAAAATGGAGAAAAAGTGGAGAAAAAATGGAGAAAAAGTGGAGAAAAAGTGGAGAAAAAATGGAGAAGAAGTGGAGAAAAAGTGGAGAAAAAATGGAGAAAAAGTGGAGAAAAAGTGGAGAAAAAGTGGAGAAAAAGTGGAGAAAAAGTTTGAGAAAAAGTGGAGAAAAAATGGAGAAAAGTGGAGAAAAAATGGAGAAAAAGTGGAGAAAAAGTGGAGAAAAAGTGGAGAAAAAGTGGAGAAAAAGTGGAGAAAAAATGGAGAAAAAGTTTGAGAAAAAGTGGAGAAAAAATGGAGAAAAAATGGAGAAAAACTGGAGAAAAAGTGGAGAAAAAGTGGAGAAAAAATGGAGAAAAAGTGGAGAAAAAATGGAGAAAAAGTTTGAGAAAAAGTGGAGAAAAAGTGGAGAAAAAGTGGAGAAAAAGTGGAGAAAAAGTGGAGAAAAAGTGGAGAAAAAATGGAGAAAAAGTGGAGAAAAAGTGGAGAAAAAGTGGAGAAAAAATGGAGAAAAAAATGGAGAAAAAGTGGAGAAAAAGTGGAGAAAAAATGGAGAAAAAGTGGAGAAAAAGTGGAGAAAAAATGGAGAAGAAGTGTAGAAAAAGTGTAGAAAAAGTGTAGAAAAAGTGGAGAAAAAGTGGAGAAAAAGTGGAGAAAAAATGGAGAAAAAGTTTGAGAAAAAGTGGAGAAAAAATGGAGAAAAAATGGAGAAAAACTGGAGAAAAAGTGGAGAAAAAATGGAGAAAAAGTGGAGAAAAAGTGGAGAAAAAATGGAGAAAAAGTTTGAGAAAAAGTGGAGAAAAAGTGTAGAAAAAGTGGAGAAAAAGTGGAGAAAAAGTGGAGAAAAAATGGAGAAAAAGTGGAGAAAAAGTGGAGAAGAAGTGGAGAAGAAGTGTTTGTTCATGCCAGATGGGAGATAAATAATTTTTTACCGGCGCTGTCATTTACTGTAACGTGATCATCGGTGTACGGTGTATACCTGTGATCACGTGAGCGGGGACCGGAAAAACCGTCCTGAATCGTGATCTCCAGGGTCTCAGCTAGCCCTGAAACCACGGAGATTTTCTGACGCCAGGGGGCGTTATTCACTTATTTCTGCCTGCTGTTTATAATTGGCAGATCAGAATAAGGCTACATTAACACGACCGATCCATTTTTGCGGTCTGCAAAAAACAGTCCGTTTTTTTTCAAGCATGCATCCGTGTGGCATCCGTTTCCGTTCAGTAGACAGTCCGTATGTCATCTGTTTGTCATCCGTGTGCCTTCCGTTTTTTTGTGTACTGCAAAAAAACTGAAGGAGGGTAAATGCATAAATTTACCCAGGATTCATAGCTTCATCCTACATGAGGCGGTCACATGTTCACTCCAGTGCCATTTTCTACTGCTTTTCACAGCGTAGAGCGCTCTGGTGATTTTCTTTTGCTTGTGCACTTCATAACAGTCTTTTCTGTCATTATAATGGCAGAAAGACATATAATGTCCCACTCTCCTGCATTTTGTAATTTTGCACCCTTTGGTGCCTTTCATGTGGCACTAAGAGGTGCTTAGCTTCGTATTTAGCCAAAAAAATGAAAAAAAAAAAATGACGTAGGGTTCTCCCTAGTTTTGTAGCCAGCTAGGGTAAAGCAGATGGCTGCAGCCTGCAGACCACAGCTGGCAACCTCACCTTGGCTGGTAATCCAAAACTGAGGGCACCCCACGCTATTATTTTAAATTAAATAAATAATTACAAAAAAAAAACACGTAGGGGTCCCCCCAAAATTGGATCACCAGCCAAGGTAAAGCAGACAGCTGGGGTCTGATATTCTCAGACTAGGGAGGTCCATGGTTATTGGACTCTCCCCAGCCTAAAAATAGCAGGCCGCAGCCGCCCCAGAAGTGGCGCATCCATTAGATGCGCCAATCCTGGTGCTTCGCCCCAGCTCAGCCCGCGCCCTGGTGCGGTGGCAAACGGGGTAATATATGGGGTTAATACCAGATGTGTAATGTCACCTGGCATCAAGCCCTGGGGTTGGTGAGGTCAGGCGTCTTATCAGATACCCGACATCACCAACCCAGTCAGTAATAAAAAAAAATAGACGACAAACACATTTTTATTTGAAAAAACACTCCCCAAAACATTCCCTCTTTAACCAATTTATTAGAAAGAAAAACAAATCCAGGTCTGGTGTAATCCAAGGGGTTGCCATGACGATCCACACTGTCCCAGTCAATGAAGAGCAGGATGTTCCCCATTGGCTGGGAGAGCAATGCAGTGACCTGAGCTAACATCAATAGGTCAGCCCAGGTCACTGTAGGGCATGACAAGTGCTGCTGTCAGCGAGGTACATTACCTGCGCTGATCTCCTGCACTGCTGACAGCACCTGTCACTGAGTTCAATGACCGCCGCCTTCACAGCCAAGTATCGCGAGAGGCCCGTGACGTCACCGCTAGTCAGTCTCGGGTCGGAAGCGAGAGAAGGTGATGTGACAAGCGGCGGCCATGGAGGACAGTGACAGTGCTGAGGTCAGGATGGCGGGACTTCATCACCGCAGGTAAGCCGAGCGGGACCATGTGTGCAGAGTGTGTGTGTGTGTGTGTGTGTGTGTGTATATGCCGCGGGCAGGAGGGGGCGGAGCGAGCTGAGCGGGGAAGTGTGGGCTTCCTGCACGTAACTAGGATAAACATCGGGTTGATAACCAAAGCGCTTTGGTTGGATACCCGATGTTTATCTTGGTTACCAGCTTGTGGCAGGCTGCCAGCGATGACTCCTGCACACTGTAGCTGTAAAAAGCCCTGCTTTTTGCTGCTTGAACCGTTCTCGAACGTATCTAGAACTATCGAGCTTTAGCTAAAAGCTCGAGTTCTAGTTCGATCTAGAACAGCCCCCAAAATCACTCGAGCTGCGAACTGGAGAACCTCGAACCGTGCTCAACTCTATTCAACATATCGGATTGGTGGAACCCCTGCAGTAGACCTCTGAGATCTTCTAAGATCTTGACTATCAGGCCAGGCTTGGCTAGCTTCCGGAGGAACACTTGCTGGGGGAGCCGCAGTGGAATCTTGGCTGGTCTCTTCTTCCCGTGGCGGTAGTGCCTCATCCATGGGATCTCCGTTTCCGGAAGGCTGAGGGTCCCCCCCTGCATCGGGTACTGCCCACCAGTCATCATCGACTTCACACACGGCATGGTCGCAACATATTTCTGTGTAGTACTCTAGGGCCGGACGCTCCATTCTCAATTTGCACCTTGTAGACCGGGCCGTCAGCATACACCCGTTCGATTACTCTGTAGGGTTGAACTTCCCATCTTTCACTCAGTTTACCCTTGGGGCGTTTCTCTCTGACTAACACTCGATCTCCAGGTTGAAGCGGTATCTCTTGAATTGGTTTAGGGCTCATATGTTCTTTCTTCTGTAGCTGTCGACAAGCCAACCGACGTATCGTCTGTAATCGTTGTCGATGTTCTTTCACCCACGAAGTGACACTTCGTTCCATGAAATCCTCTGGCTGCTCCACATTCAGCTCAATGATTTCTCGCCCAACTCTTCCAAACAGCAGTAGATATGGGGTGTAACCTGTAGTGGAGTGAACTATGTTATTGTAGGCCCAGACCAGTTCTGCCAGGTAATCAGGCCAACATGCCTTCTTATCTTCCTCTAATGTTCTCAGCATTTGAAGTAGAGTTCGGTTGAAGCGTTCACATGCTCCATCGCCTTGGGGGTGGTAAGGTGTAGTCCGAGATCGCTCGATGCCATACATACGACGTAATTCCTCCATCACCTTGCCTTGAAAACATGCACCTTAATCGGAATGGATCCGCTTCGGGCATCCATACACCCGGATGAAGTCTTGACAGATGGCCCGTGCCGCCGACTCAGTAGTCTGATCTCTAGTCGGGGTGACTACAGCGAACTTGGAGAAATGGTCGGTCATAACCAAACAGTATTGTAGTCCCCGCGCGGAGTGTCCCACGAGGAGATAATCAATCATCAACAGTTCTAGCGGTTCTTTGGTCTGTATGGTCTGAATGGGTGCCCTTTGTTCGGTGCTTTTAATGAGGTTGCATACTCGACATTGCCGGCAAACCTCTTCCACCACAGACTCCAACCTGGGGCAGTACACGTACTGCTGTAACCATTGGTAGGTCTTTGCAGGTTCGAAGTGGGCGCCAAACTCGTGAGCTTCCTTGGCTACCTCTTGAGCCATTTTTCCGGAGATGACCACCTGCCATCTTGCCTCTATATCTTTTGGCTGTTGTCTCTTACGATTAGAGATGAGCGAACCGGTCGTGGTTCAGCTCGAGTTCGGTTCGTCGAACGGAGGTCTCGATCGAGTTCAGTTCGGCGAACGTTCGACGAACCGAACTCGAACCGCATAGGAAACAATGGCAGGCAATCACAAACACATAAAAACACCTAGAAAACACCCTCCAAGGTGTCCAAAAGGTGACAAACAACTCACAACACAACAGAAACACATGGGAAAGTGACAAAGACATACTCATGCGAAAACAAAAGAGCTGGACAAGGAAAAAGAGGAGGAGACACAGATATAGGCGTGGCACGCCCTTCTAAAATCATGTAAAACACCACAGGGTGACTCCAAGCGGAGTTCTCCCTTTTTTCCAAAAATTGGGCCACACACACACCCACCACTTCAGTGGCAGCACTTGTGCCCCAGTTGTACACTTCCCAGCTAGATTTTCATCAAGCACATTCAAAAATACGCCATCCTTTTCCGTCCTCAGGATTGCATCGGGGTAGGCAGCAAAGTCTTTGCTGAACCATGACTTGTTCATCTTGGCTCCTTTTAAAAAACACAGCAAGCAAGGGTTACTCCAAGCGGAGGCTCCCTTTTTTTTCCAAAAATTGGGCCCCACACACACCCACCTCTTCAGTAGTGGCAGCAGTTGTGCCCCAGCTGTACACTTCACAGCTAGATTTGCATCAACCACATTCAAAAATACGCCATCCTTAACCGTCCCCAGGATGACACCGGAGTAGGTAGCTAAGTCTTTCTTGATACCAGCTCTGTGCATCTTGGATCATTTTTAAAAACAATGTAAGCAAGGGTTACTCCAAGCGGAGTCTCCCTTTTTTCCAAAAATTGGGCCACACAGACACCCCAACAGTGGCAGCAGTTGTGCCCCAGTTGTACACTTCACAGCTAGATTTGCATCAAGCACATTCAAAAATACACCATCCTTAACCGTCCCCAGGATGACACCGGGGTAGGTAGCTAAGTCTTTCCTGATCCCAGCTCTGTTCATCTTGGATCATTTTTAAAAACGATGTAAGCAAGGGTTACTCCAAGCGGATTCTCACTTTTTTTCCAAAAATTGGGCCCCACACACACCCACCCCTTCAGTGGCAGCAGTTGTGCCCCAGTTGTACACTTCACAGCTAGATTTGCATCAAGCAAATTCAAAAATACGCCATCCTTAACCGTCCCCAGGATGACACCTGGGTAGGTAGCTAAGTCTTTCCTGATACCAGCTCTGTTCATCTTGGATCATTTTTTAAAACAATGTAAGCAAGGGTTACTCCAAGCGGAGTCTCCCTTTTTTTCCAAAAATTGGGCCCCACACACACCCACCCCTTCAGTGGCAGCAGTTGTGCCCCAGTTGTACACTTCACAGCTAGATTTGCATCAAGCACATTCAAAAATACGCCATTCTTAACCGTCCCCAGGATGACCCCAGGGTAGGTAGCAAAGTATTTCCTGATCCCAGCTCTGTGCATCTTGGATCATTTTTAAAAACAATGTAAGCAAGGGTTACTCCAAGTGGAGTCTCCCTTTTTTTCCAAAAATTGGGCCCCACACACACCCACCCCTTCAGTGGCAGCAGTTGTGCCCCAGTTGTACACTTCACAGCTAGATTTGCATCGAGCACATTCAAAAATACGCCATCCTTAACCGTCCCCAGGATGACACCGGGGTAGGTAGCTAAGTCTTTCCTGATACCAGCTCTGTTCATCTTGGATCATTTTTAAAAACAATGTAAGCAAGGGTTACTCCAAGCGGAGTCTCCCTTTTTTTCCAAAAATTGGGCCCCACACACACCAACCCCTTCAGTGGCAGCAGTTGTGCCCCAGTTGTACACTTCACAGCTAGATTTGCATCAAACACATTCAAAAATACGCCATTCTTAACCGTCCCCAGGATGACCCCGGGGTAGGTAGCAAAGTCTTTCCTGATTCCAGCTCTGTGCATCTTGGATCATTTTTAAAAACAATGTAAGCAAGGGTTACTCCAAGCGGAGTCTCCCTTTTTTTCCAAAAATTGGGCCCCACACACACCAACCCCTTCAGTGGCAGCAGTTGTGCCCCAGTTGTACACTTCACAGCTAGATTTGCATCAAACACATTCAAAAATACGCCATTCTTAACCGTCCCCAGGATGACCCCGGGGTAGGTAGCAAAGTCTTTCCTGATTCCAGCTCTGTGCATCTTGGATCATTTTTAAAAACAATGTAAGCAAGGGTTACTCCAAGCGGAGTCTCCCTTTTTTTCCAAAAATTGGACCCCACACACACCAACCCCTTCAGTGGCAGCAGTTGTGCCCCAGTTGTACACTTCACAGCTAGATTTGCATCAAGCACATTCAAAAATACGCCATCCTTAACCGTCCCCAGGATGACACCGGGGTAGGTAGCTAAGTCTTTCCTGATACCAGCTCTGTTCATCTTGGATGATTTTTAAAAACAATGTAAGCAAGGGTTACTCCAAGCGGAGTCTCCCTTTTTTTCCAAAAATTGGGCCCCACACACACCCACCCCTTCAGTGGCAGCAGTTGTGCCCCAGTTATACACTTCACAGCTAGATTTGCATCAAGCACATTCAAAAATACGCCATTCTTAACCATCCCCAGGATAACCCCGGGGTAGGTAGCAAAGTCTTTCCTGATCCCAGCTCTGTGCATCTTGGATCATTTTTAAAAACAATGTAAGCAAGGGTTACTCCAAGCGGAGTCTCCCTTTTTTTCCAAAAATTGGGCCCCACACACACCAACCCCTTCAGTGGCAGCAGTTGTGCCCCAGTTGTACACTTCACAGCTAGATTTGCATCAAGCACATTAAAAAATACGCCATCCTTAACCGTCCCCAGGATGACACAAGGGGTGGGTAGCTAAGTCTTTACTGATACCAGCTCTGTTCATCTTGGATCATTTTTAAAAACAATGTAAGCAAGGGTTACTGCCAGCGGAGTCTCCCTTTTTTTCCAAAAATTGGGCCCCACACACACCCATTCCTTCAGTGGCAGCAGTTGTGCCCCAGTTGTACACTTCACAGCTAGATTTGCATCAAGCACATTAAAAAATACGCCATCCTTAACCGTCCCCAGGATGACACCGGGGTAGGTAGCTAAGTCTTTCCTGATACCAGCTCTGTTCATCTTGGATCATTTTTAAAAACAATGTAAGCAAGGGTTACTCCAAGCGGAGTCTCCCTTTTTCTCCAAAAATTGGGCCCCACACACACCCACCCCTTCAGTGGAAGCAGTTGTGCCCCAGTTGTACACTTCACAGCTAGATTTGCATCAAGCACATTCAAAAATACGCCATTCTTAACCGTCCCCAGGATGATCCCGGGGTAGGTAGCAAAGTCTTTAATGATCCCAGCTCTGTGCATCTTGGATCATTTTTAAAAACAATGTAAGCAAGGGTTACTCCAAGCGGAGTCTCCCTTTTTTTCCAAAAATTGGGCCCCACACACACCCACCCCTGCAGTGGCAGCAGTTGTGCCCCAGTTGTACACTTCACAGCTAGATTTGCATCAAGCACATTCAAAAATACGCCATCCTTAACCGTCCCCAGGATGACACCGGGGTAGGTAGCTAAATCTTTCCTGACACCAGCTCTGTTCATCTTGGATCATTTTTAAAAACAATGTAAGCAAGGGTTACTCCAAGCGGAGTCTCCCTTTTTTACCAAAAATTGGGCCCCACACACAGCCACCCCTTCAGTGGCAGCAGTTGTGCCCCAGTTGTACACTTCACAGCTAGATTTGCATCAAGCACATTCAAAAATACACCATCCTTAACCGTCCCCAGGATATCACCGGGGTAGGTAGCAAAGTCTTTCCTGATCCCAGCTCTGTGCATCTTGGATCATTTTTAAAAACAATGTAAGCAAGGGTTACTCCAAGCGGAGTCTCCCTTTTTTTCCAAAAATTGGGCCCCACACACACCAACCCCTTCAGTGGCAGCAGTTGTGCCCCAGTTGTACACTTCACAGCTAGATTTGCATCAAGCACATTAAAAAATACGCCATCCTTAACCGTCCCCAGGATGACACAAGGGGTGGGTAGCTAAGTCTTTACTGATACCAGCTCTGTTCATCTTGGATCATTTTTAAAAACAATGTAAGCAAGGGTTACTGCCAGCGGAGTCTCCCTTTTTTTCCAAAAATTGGGCCCCACACACACCCATTCCTTCAGTGGCAGCAGTTGTGCCCCAGTTGTACACTTCACAGCTAGATTTGCATCAAGCACATTAAAAAATACGCCATCCTTAACCGTCCCCAGGATGACACCGGGGTAGGTAGCTAAGTCTTTCCTGATACCAGCTCTGTTCATCTTGGATCATTTTTAAAAACAATGTAAGCAAGGGTTACTCCAAGCGGAGTCTCCCTTTTTCTCCAAAAATTGGGCCCCACACACACCCACCCCTTCAGTGGAAGCAGTTGTGCCCCAGTTGTACACTTCACAGCTAGATTTGCATCAAGCACATTCAAAAATACGCCATTCTTAACCGTCCCCAGGATGATCCCGGGGTAGGTAGCAAAGTCTTTAATGATCCCAGCTCTGTGCATCTTGGATCATTTTTAAAAACAATGTAAGCAAGGGTTACTCCAAGCGGAGTCTCCCTTTTTTTCCAAAAATTGGGCCCCACACACACCCACCCCTGCAGTGGCAGCAGTTGTGCCCCAGTTGTACACTTCACAGCTAGATTTGCATCAAGCACATTCAAAAATACGCCATCCTTAACCGTCCCCAGGATGACACCGGGGTAGGTAGCTAAATCTTTCCTGACACCAGCTCTGTTCATCTTGGATCATTTTTAAAAACAATGTAAGCAAGGGTTACTCCAAGCGGAGTCTCCCTTTTTTACCAAAAATTGGGCCCCACACACAGCCACCCCTTCAGTGGCAGCAGTTGTGCCCCAGTTGTACACTTCACAGCTAGATTTGCATCAAGCACATTCAAAAATACACCATCCTTAACCGTCCCCAGGATATCACCGGGGTAGGTAGCAAAGTCTTTCCTGATCCCAGCTCTGTGCATCTTGGATCATTTTTAAAAACAATGTAAGCAAGGGTTACTCCAAGCGGAGTCTCCCTTTTTTCAAAAAATTGGGCCACACAGACACCCCGACAGTGGCAGCACTTGTGCCGTAGTTGCAAACAGGATGTTTTGACTTGCATCAAGCACATTCCAAATCCACAAGCATTTACTCTCCACAGGATGACACAGGGGTAGTAAATTCCTTGTGGATCCATGACTTGTTCATTTTGATGAACGTTAGTCTGTCCACATTGTCACTGGACAGACGCGAGCACTTATCTGTCAGCACACACCCAGCAGCACTGAAGACACGTTCAGAGACAACGCTGGCAGCTGGACACGACAAAATCTCCAAGGCGTAAGTTGAGAGCTCTGGCCACTTTTCAAGATTTGAAGCCCAAAATGAGCAAGGCTCCATTTGCAAAGTCATGGCATCAATGTTTATTTGGAGATACTCCTGTATCATCCTTTCCAGCCGTTGACTATGTGTCAGACTTGTTGTCTCTGGTGGCCTTGCAAAGGACGGTCTAAAAAAATTATGAAAAGATTCCATAAAATTGCTGTTACCAGCACCAGATACGGTGCTACTGGTACGGGTAGACTGTTGAAGATGACGAGACCGTCCCATGTTTGTCAAGTTACAACTGGGAGATTCACTCCCTGCACCTGCATGGTTGTTTGGTGGAAAAGCCAAGCTAAGATCGAGTAACAGCTTCTGCTGATACTCCTGCATACGTGCGTCCCTTTCTATGGCTGGAATTATGTCACAAAATTTGGACTTGTACCGGGGATCTAATAGTGTGGCAAGCCAGTAGTCATCATCACTTCTAATTTTGACAATACGAGGGTCATGTTGGAGGTAGGGCAGCAAGAAGGCGCTCATGTGTCTTGCGCAGCCATGCAGACCAAGTCCACGCTGTGTTTGTGGCATAGAGGTGCTAACCGTTCTTTCTTCCTCTGACATCTCCCCCCAACCTCTTTCAACTGAAATTTGACCAAGGTCTCCCTCATCCGCTGAGTCTTCCATGTCCATGGACAGTTCGTCCTCCATTTCTTCATGTTCTCTTGCACCTTCCTCAACATTTCGCCTGTTACCATGCGCCCTTGTGGATCCCTGTCCCCCATGGTCCCATATCTGCCGCGTTGGTGATGATGAACGTCTGGACCTTGGTGATGTTGTTGTGTCTTGCGCATATGAATCCTCCTGTAGTTCCTCCCCTTCCTGTTGTCTCACACCCTGACTCCGAATAGTGTTTAGCGTGTGCTCCAGCATGTAAATGACTGGAATTGTCATGCTGATAATGGCATTGTCAGCGCTAAACATATTCGTCGCCATGTCGAAACTGTGCAGAAGGGTGCATAGGTCCTTGATCTGAGACCACTCCATCAGGGTGATCTGCCCCACCTCTGCATCTCGTTGGCCCAGGCTATACGTCATGACGTATTGCACCAGGGCTCGGCGGTGCTGCCACAGTCGCTGTAACATGTGGAGAGTCGAATTCCAGCGTTTCGGCAAATCGCATTTCAGGTGATGAACCGGCAGGCCGAAAGACTTCTGGAGCGATGCAAGTCGCTCAGCTGCGGCGGTTGAACGGCGGAAGTGAGCAGACAGTTTTCGTGCCCTGGTCAGAAGGCCATCTAGGCCGGGATAGTGTGTTAAAAATTGCTGGACAACAAGGTTCAACACGTGAGCCATACAAGGCACGTGTGTCACCTTGCCCAGGCGAAGGGACGCACCCAGGTTTGCAGCATTGTCGCACATGGCCTTACCAGTATGCAGGTTGAGTGGAGACAACCATTTATTAAACTCAGTCTCCAGAGCTGCCCACAACTCAGCCGCTGTGTGACTCCTATTTCCAAGACATGTCAAGCTAAAGACCGCCTGATGCCGTTGCGCTCTGCTGCCAGCATAGTAATGAGGCGTGCGTGATTCCTTCTGCGCAGTGCGAACGCTGGTGGCCTGACCAGGCAGGCTTGGGGCGGAGGTGGAGGACCCAGATGAGGTGGAGGAGGCAGAAGCGGTGGCGGAACTTGGACAGACAGAGGATTGACACACAAGTCGTGGGGATGGCAAGACTTGTGCAGCAGACCCTTCACCAACTATCACCATAGTTACCCAGTGCCCAGTCAGCGACATGTAACGTCCCTGTCCATGCTTACTGGTCCAAGTATCGGTGGTGAAATGCACCCATTGACACACAGAGTTTCTCAAGGAAGCAGTGATGTTGTGTGCGACATGCTGGTGTAGCGCGGGCACACCTTTCTTAGAGAAGTGGTGGCGACTGGGCATCTGGTACTGGGGCACAGCGACAGACATAAGGTCTCTATAATCCTGTGTGTCCACCAGGCGGAAAGGCAGCATTTCGGTAGCCAAGAGCTTACAGAGGGATAAAGTCAACCTCTTAGCTTTGTCATGGGTCACAGGAAATGGCCTTTTATTTGTCCACATCTGAGGGACAGAGATCTGGCTGCTGTGTGTAGACGGTGTTGAGTAGGGTGTCCCTGGAAAAATGCAGCTTTGTGAGGAAAGTGAAGGAGTAGACATGATGTCGCCTTCATCCAACGTTGGTGCTATCGATGTCTGAGAGAGCTGTACACACGTACTTGTTTCCCCTTCCAAACCAACTGACGACCTACCAAGCAAACTGCCTGTTGCGGTTACAGTGGTGGAAGTTGTGCGTGGAAAACCAGGTGTGACAGCTGTCCCCACAGTCCTAGAAGATGAAGAGCGCGCGGATGCACTGGAAGGGGCAGGCGGTGGATGGTTCGCTCCACTAGGCCGCATTGCAGCACGGTGAGCTTCCCACTGGGACATATGATATTTATTCATGTGACGATTCATGGAAGACGTTGTCAAACTGCTGAGGTTTTGCCCTCTACTAACAGAATCATGACAAATTTTACAGATCACATAATTTGGGCGATCTTTTGCTATGTCAAAAAAGGACCAGGCTAGGCAAGGCTTAGAGGGCATGCGACCTGCTGATCCACCCCGACTAGTGCTCAGAGGCACAGTGGTGGCTGAGGATGCAGTTGTAGACGTGCTACCAGTACTCCGACTCTGTCCAGGAAGGCGCAAGGTAACTTCGTCGTCAGTTGCATCCTCCTCCACCGTCTCTGTTGACCTCCTCGAGGGCCTGACTCTGGGTTGACAGTAGGTGGGATCTAGAACTTCCTCATCAATTGTTGTGTTTGCACTCCCCTCACCCTCAGACCGAGCCTCTTCTTGCCCTGACCGAATATTTAAGTTGTCATCCCAATCTGGTATCTGCGTCTCATCGTCATCAGTATGTTCCTCATTATCTATTACCACAGGTGTTTAACTTTGTGAATAAGGGTCAACATTATGCTCAGAAACTTGGTCATCACGGCCTGAATCTGAGTCACAAAGGTTCTGGGCATCACTGCAGACCATTTCCTGGTCTGTACTCACTGTAGCTTGGGAGAAGACCTCTGATTCCCAGGCTATAGTGTGACTGAACAGCTCTGCAGACTCAGCCATCTCAGTTCCACCATACTGTGCAGGGTGGATGGAGACTTCAGAGCTGTGAGAATGCAAGTGTGATTGGGCTGACAACTCAGAGGACTGGTGTTTTTTGGATGCAGTAGTTGAGGTGGCGGAGAGGGCACTTGTTGAACCACTTGAGATCCATTCAAGCATTTTCCTTTTTTGGCCATCATCTACCTTTGTTCCAGTTGTTCGTGTCCGTAAAAAAGGGAGCACATCGGATTGTCCACGGTAAGTAGTAGACATCTTACTTTTGCTGGCAGATGGTCTATCTTCAGCAGATGTTAATGGAGCTTTGCCACCTTCCCCACGGACAAACCCTTTTTTTCCTTTTACCTCTTCCCCTTTCCACCAGCATCTGTCATTTTGCCACTCATTTTGATTGCGACAAGATTGTGCACTTAAAATGTGGTAGTAAAAATTGAGAGGTGGTGTACATTTCAGCGGTGGTCTAGCTTTATTAACAGCAGAATAAACAACAATAATTATCCCTGACAATGCAACTACGGCCCTTAAACTGGCAGCAGTGTTTGCTAGTATAATGGCTTAGTAACAATGAGTTTGAGTGTGCAATGCAGGCAGACGTGCTGCAAATATCTTTACTCTTATCTTAAAAAATAAAAGAAAATATCTTTTATCAGGGGGATGAGCTGTGTTGCTTTTACGCCAAACATATCATTTGGCATTGTGCCCAAAAAGTTTGATTTTGGTTTCATCTGAGTAGTGCACCTTCTTCCACATGTTTGGTGTGTCTCCCAGGTGGTTTGTGGCAAACTTTAAAGAACACTTTTTATGGATATCTTTGAGAAACGGCTGTCTCCTTGCCACTCTTCCATAAAAGCCAGATTTGTGCAGTATACGACTGATTGTTGTCCTATGGACAGACTCTCCCACCTCAGCTGTAGATCTCTTCAGTTCATCTAGAGTGATCATGGGCCTCTTGGCTGCATCTCTGATCAGTCTTCTTGTTTGACATGAAATTTTTGAGGGACGGCCGGGTCTTAGTAGATTTGCAGTGGTATGATACCCCTTCCATTTTAAATATGATCGCTTTTACAGTGCTTCTTGGGATGTTTAAAGTTTTGGAAATCTTTTTGTAACCAAATCCGGTTTTAAACTTCTCCACAACAGTATCACAGACCTGCCTGTTGTGTTCCTTGGTCTTCATGATGCTCTCAGTGCTTTAAACAGAACACTGAGAAAATCACAGAGCAGGTGCATTTATACGGAGACTTTATTACACACATGTGGCTTATATTTATCATCATCAGTCATTTAGGACAACATTGGATCATTCAGAGATTCTCAATGAACTTCTGGAGTGAGTCTGCTGCACTGAAAGTAAAGGGGCCGAATAATATTGCACGCCCCAATTTTCAGCTTTTTATTTTTTACAAAAATTTAAAATAAGCAATAAATATCATTGTGTCCCACTTGTTGTTGATTCTTCACCATAAAATTTTAATTTTTTATCTTTCTGTTTGAAGCCTGAATGTGGGAAAAGGTTGAAAAATTCAAGGGGGCCGAATACTTTCGCAAGGCACTGTATATGGGGCTCTGTAGGCCTCACCAGATATATAGGGCTCTGCAGGCCCCACATAGCAATCTGCACCCCCCCACATGGCGCTCTGCAACCCCACATTGGGCTCTGCACCCCCCGACACACACATTGCAGGAGGCCCGGTGGCAGCCACTGCCAGGCCCCTCCCCCAGCTTACGGGCCGCACAGCAGTGGCTGGGAGGTTGCATGGAGAGTACAAAATGTGAGGAGTGTGCGGGGGAAGGGGAAGGGGACTCCGGCGCACTGTACCTGCCCAGTTGGGTGGCTACATGACGTTGGCTGTGATGCCCATCTACATGGGGAGCATAAGCTCCTCCCCCTAACAACATGACATCACACGAAGCAGCAAAATTCCGTCAGGAGCAGTTCTGAGTCTGGGGAGAGGAGCTGACAGCAGGGCAGGTAGGTAGTTTCTATCTACAGTTATTAAACTTGGGGTTATTTAGTTTGGAAAAACAAAGGCTTAGGGGGGATCTAATCACAATGTATAAACATATGAGGGGACAGTACAGAGACCTTTCCAAAGATCTCTCTACACCTAGGCCTACGACTGGAACATGGGGCATCCGCTACGTCTTGAGGAAAGAAGGTTTAATCATAATCACAGACGAGGATTCTTTACTGTACGAGCAGTGAGACTATGGAGCTCTCTGCCACATGATGTTGTAATGAGTGATTCACTACTAACATTTAAGCAGAGCCTGGACGCTCTTCTTGAAAAATATAATATTACCAGTTATGTATATTAGATTTTATGACAGGGTGTTGATCCAGGGAACTAGTCTGATTGCCGTATGTGGAGTCAGGAAGGAATTTTTTTCCCCATTGGAGCTTATTTGACACATTGGGGTTTTTTTGCCTTCCTCTGGATCAACATGTTAGGCTATGGGTTGAACTAGATGGACTTAGAATCTCCCTTCAACCTTAAAAACTATGATAGAACCCCTTTAATAAATAGGGTCCTCTATGGGCATCCATTGTAGGATTATGGTTATATAATGCTGTATACCAAAATTGAGGAGAAAGAATTACTGTACAAACGGGATCAACCAGTGGACAGAATAAAATATAAATAAATGTTATTGGTACAAAACGTTTATGCATACACAAAATTAACACACAAGAAAGTGATTAATTAAAAACAATTAAAAAGTCAAATGGACTATCACAAAACACCCCATGTCTGAACCCATGATGGGGTACTAGTACAGAGATCCTTATTCACAATACATCTGGCACCACCATCTAGACCCCAATTCCTAAGCCCAGCTAAATGATAGCGAAAAAGACCCTATAATAAGGGAAAATATAGCAAAACCAGTACAACACTAAATACATATGGACCACATCCAAATCAGACATATCCAAAAAAGATATATAAACATGCTACCAAAGATCGTATAATACAACCTGCTGGGAGACAAAGAGAGGTAGAAGGTATAAAAGCCAAGAATCAATGCATACATGCGGTGTTGCCCCAGGCGTATCGCCACTGGATGTGGCTTCCTCATGGGCCAGAAGAAGAATGAGCAAGATAGTCACAACTCCAGTGCATTATATACAAGATTCTAGGAACTTACCAGCTGTGATTAATAATACTGCAGCGCAATCAGGTGTCTGGGGAACCTGGAAGGAGCATGTCAGAGATCACTGGGTATGCTCATATGATGAAAAGAGACACTTAGAATCTAAAGCTGTGTAACACATATGCCCCCAAAAAAAAATCAGGGTTTGCGCGATTAAGATTGAGAGTTTCGGCATCACTATCAGGAAGTACTGCATTAGTGCTCACTGCGCATGCTCATATGAATTAAACTAAGAATGAAATAATGATAAAAACACCCGATTGTCACCAGTATGCACCGCACTCATCCGGGGAGCACATTGACAACCCACATGATAAGCATATTAGTAGCCCACATAATACATAGAATGGTTTGGAAAAAGAGTGCGGTAGAACAACATATCAGGTATGCGTATGTCTGATATCATAGCAACAAAGAAATGCAAATCTAAATCAAAAACTCGGTAGGAAGTCATAGAGACATACTGTGCATGCTCATATGAGCTGAACTACAGGTGATATAGTAGTCGCTATCACCCGGTTGTTGCCAATACATGCGGCATACTTCAAGGGAGCATATTAGTAGCCCACATAATACATAGACGGGTTTAAAAGGATAATGCGGCAGCGCAGCCTATTAGGGCCGCGCATATCCGGTATAGTAGCTACACAGATGAACGAATCAAAATCTGGTCATCAGTCATAGAGACATACTGTACATACCCCAAATAATTGAATACGCGCATTTACAGCAAAGTGGCATCAGAGCATAAGAGCATAATGTTTTCATTCAAGACTATTTGTACACCTGAAAATACAGCAGTATATAAATACTGAATACTCATTAGTGGAGCAATATCTATTTAGTAGAAATACCCATATACCAGATTTATATTGTACAGCGCACAATAGGCATAGTGCATATATTGCATATATCTTGGGGGGCACATCCTGATTTAGAACTACATACCCAAAGTGTGTATATAGTGGATGAAGGGCGACGAAAATTGTAGATCCAATTTACTTTATTTATACCCAAAGATATAGGGATATACAGATTGACAACGCTTGCGTCTGGGGTAATACATCAATACCTCTTAATTATCATTTAAGTTGCTCGACTGTAAACATAGTGCATAGATCGAATATTTACAACGCATGTAACCTGCAACTATACACACTTGAGGAATATACAATGAAGCCAAAGTATGAGTGTCTAAAAAGACACATCATACGAAGCACATGAAAACGTATATCAAATCCCATGATCAAAATAGAAATTCACCCAAACGTAGTAGTCAGATCTGATATTATCCCTATAACTTATAAGTATCCCCCTGGACTTCCTGACATGGTGCTCCCTATACCAAGAAAAGTATATAATGCTGTATACCATCACGCTTGGATCCTTATTTTAGTTCCATGGTCTATGTTATCTTGCTTTTCAGCAGTCTATTTTTGTTGGGGGTCTTCTATCGTTCCTTACACACAATTGGCTGTAGCCCACTGTATCTGAGGATTATCATCAATAAAGTATTATCACATCATGTTATTTCATATTATTTCCATTCAAGGTACATGTGTTTTAAGAATATATTCTTATTTTTTACCTATGCATCTTATCTTGACTTATGCCAGTCTGGGACTGTCTCATATCCTTTTTTGGGTACTTTTGTCTGTTAGGGTGAACTCTTAACCAGAGATCACTAGTTGCCTACTGCCTTGCCTAATTGGTATAGACCAAGTGCATGCATAAAGAATTCACACCAGACACAGTCGGATATGAAATCTCTTCTTGGTCACAGTAAAAATGGCAGCCAAAGAGAGTGAGAAGAAGCATGCGTCCTCTTGATATAGGCTAGGGGCGTACACATGTTCAGATATGCCCATTTAGTGGGACAGTTCATGGGCTAGCCAATGGGAAGATCCGTGTTGCTGTTGATGGGCAGGTCTGACTTCAGTGAAGTAATCCATGGTGTCATCTGATATGTGGGTTGGTCCTTTAGCTTGACTAGGGATCTTCCCTTATAAGTGGTCTTCTTACATCTGGACATTCCTCACATTCCAGGCAAGGTGTGGAGAAGGGGAAATAGCAGCCATCTTTAAATCTGTGTCATGTGTATGATCTGAAACCTGAATTATGTAAGGCTAATCAACATATTTCCCACAATCCCTTGTCAAGAGGTTAATTAAGTATTTGATGGAAAGGTCCTCCTCAACAGCCCCCCCTAAATACTTTATTAACCTTCTGACCCTACCGTGGTCCTCTAACACATCAGCTCTAATGCTTTAACTGCAACTTTTTTCATTTTGCTATCTACTATACAAGAAATCCTAAGCCTTTGCCCCTGCTCATACAGACTGTTGATCAGAGAGTTGATCACATCCCACACACACAGTTCACAGAGGCACAGGTAATGTCCCAGTCCTTAGAACAGACTATTTAATGCTGAAGAGCTCACCCATATTTTGAGATTAATCGATTAGAAAGAGTAAGGCAATTGCAAGAATAAGCTTCTTACTGTTATGCTGCAGCTTTTAGCATTACCGTTTCTGAAAGACTGATTCTCAGTCAACATCTGAGAGTTGTCCGCGTCTTTGAGACTTTTCTACCTGAAAACACCTGATTTTATCACAACTCTAATGGATCTCTTCTTGTCTTGGGTCCATAATCTACCACCAAGAGGCCTTTAACAAGATTTCCCTTACGTATGGATCCGATTACCTTCAGTAACACAGAGTAGCACTTTTACGGCTTCAAATACCAACAAATAAGACAATACCAGTTACCTATAAGTCTATGTTATCCTTAAAAAGTCACTTAAACCCTTAACCCCTTCACCCCCGGCCACTAAAACACCCTAATGACCGGGCCATTTTTTACAATTCTGACCAGTGTCACTTTGACAGGTTATAACTCTGGAACGCTTCAACGGATCCTGGCGATTCTGAGATTGTTTTTTCATGACATATTGTACTTCATGTCAGTGGTAAATTTAGGCCGATATTTTTTGCGTTTATTTGTGAAAATTTAGGAAATTTGGCGAAAATTTTGAAAATTTCGCAATTTTCAAACTTTGAAAATTTATGCCCATAAATCTGAGAGATATGTCACACAAAATAGTTACTAAATAACATTTCCCACTTGTCTACTTTACACCAGCGCAATTTTCGAAACAATTTTTTTTTCCGTTAGGAAGTTAGAAGGGGTCAAAGGTCATCAGCAAATTCTCATTTTTCCAACAAAATTTACAAAATAATTTTTTTTAGGGACCACATTACATTTGAGGTGACTTTGAGAGGCCTAGGTGACAGAAAATACCCAAAAGTGACCCCATTCTAAAAACTACACCCCTCACACTGCTCAAAACCACATCCAATAAGTTTATTAACCCTTTAGGTGCTTCACAGGAACCAAAGCAATGGGGAAGGAAAAAATGAAAATTTTACTTTTTAACACAAAAATGTTACTTTAGCCATAAAATTTTCATTTTCACAAGGGAGAAAAGAGAAAGTACACAATACAATTTATTGTCATGTTCTCCTGAGTACGCTGATACCCCATATGTGGTAAAAATCAATTGTTTGGGCGCACGGCAGAGCTCGGAAGGGAAGGAGCGCCATTTGAATTTTTGAACGCAAAATTAGCTGCACTCATTAGCGGACGCCATGTCGGGTTTGAAGACCCCCTGAGGTGCCTAACCAATGGAGCTCCCCCACAAGTGACCCCATTTTGGAAACTAGAGCCCTCAAATAATTTTTCTAGATGTTTGGTGAGCACTTTGAACCCCTGGGGGCTTCACAGAAGTTTATAGCGTTGAGCCGTGAAAAGAAAAAAAATTTTTTTTACCACAAAACGGTTGCTTCAACTAGGTAGCTTTTTTTTTCACAAGGGTAACAGGAAAAAATGCACCATAAAATGTATTGTGCATTTTCTCCTGAGTACGCAGATACCTCATATGTGGTGGAAATCAAATGTTTGGACACACAGCAGTGCTCGGAAGGCAAGGAGCGCCATTTGAATTTTTGAGTGCAAAATTAGCTGCACCTGTTAGCGGACGCCATGTCGGGTTTGAAGACCCCCTGAGGTGCCTAAACAATGGAGCTCCCCCACAAGTGACCCCATTTTGGAAACTAGAGCCCTCAAATAATTGTTCTAGATGTTTGGTGAGCACTTTGAACACCTGGGGGCTTCACAGAAGTTTATAGCGTTGAGCCGTGAAAAGAAAAAAAATTTTTTTTACAACAAAACGGTTGCTTCAACTAGGTAGCTTTTTTTTTCACAAGGGTAACAGGAAAAAATGCACCATAAAATGTATTGTGCATTTTCTCCTGAATACGCAGATACCTCATATGTGGTGGAAATCAAATCTTTGGACACATGGCAGTGCTCGGAAGGCAAGGAGCGCCATTTGAATTTTTGAGTGCAAAATTAGCTGCACTCATTAGCGGACGCCATGTGGGGTATGAAGACCCCCTGAGGTGCCTAAACAATGGAGCTCCCCCACAAGTCACCCCATTTTGGAAACTAGAGCCCTCAAATAATTTTTCTAGATGTTTGGTGAGCATTTTGAACACCTAAGGGCTTCACAGAAGTTTATAGTGTTGAGCCGTGAAAAGAAAATTTTTTTTTTTTACCACAAAACGGTTGCTTCAACTAGGTAGCTTTTTTTTTCACAAAGCTATCAGGAAAAAATGCACCATAAAATGTATTGTGCATTTTCTCCTGAGTACGCAGATACCTCATATGTGGTGGAAAGTAATTGTTTGGGCGCATGGCGGGGCTCAGAAGAGAAGGAGCGCCATTTGACAGCAAAATTGGTTGGAATCATTAGCGGACGCCATGTCACGTTTGGAGACCCCCTATGGTGCCTAAACAGTGGAGATCCCCCACAAGTGACACCATTTTGGAAACTAGAGCCCTCAAATAATTTTTCTATATGTTTGGTGAGCACTTTGAACACCTGGGGGCTTCACAGAAGTTTATAGCGTTGAGCCGTGAAAAGAATTTTTTTTTTTTTTACCACAAAACGGTTGCTTCAACTAGGTAGCTTTTTTTTCACAAGGGTAACAGGAAAAAATGCACCATAAAACGTATTGTGCAATTTCTCCTGAGTACGCAGATACCTCATATGTGGTGGAAAGTAATTGTTTGGGCGCATGGTGGGGCTCAGAAGAGAAGGAGCGCCATTTGACTTTTCAAACGCACAGACGCAGTGCACTGATCGGCCGCTGCAGGACGCACGGTCGGATGCGATAAAAAAAAGCGTCGGGGATACGTAAAAAAAAAGTCACGCCAAAAATTGACCATGGATGCAGATACGTTATGTGCATCCCTGATCAGCGCTTGGTGGGATGCACGGACGGATGCAATACAAAAAGCGTCCCAAATACGGAAAAAAGTCACGCCAAAAATTGAGCAGGGATGCCGATCCGTTATCTGCATCCCTAATCAGCGCTCGGCGGGACGCACGGATGGATGTGATACAAAAAGCGTCGTGAATACGGAAAAAAGTCACGCCAAAAACTGACCACGGATGCAGATCCGTTATCTGCATCCCTGATCAGCGCTTGGCGGGACGCACGGACGGATGCGATACAAAAAGCGTCGTGAATACGGAAAAAAGTCATGCCAAAAATTGACCATGGATGCCGATCCGTTATCTGCATCCCTGATCAGCGCTTGGCGGGACGCACGGACGGATGCGATACAAAAAGCGTCGGGGATACGGAAAAAAAAGTCACGCCAAAATTTGAGCAGGGATGCCGATCCGTTATCTGCATCCCTGATCAGCGCTTGGCGGGACGCACGGACGGATGCGATACAAAAAGCGTCGGGGATACGGAAAAAAAAATCACGCCAAAAATTGAGCAGGGATGCCGATCCGTTATCTGCATCCCTGATCAACGCTTGGCAGGACGCACGGACGGATGAGGTGTAAAAATGGACAGGGGATACAGAAAAAAAAAAAAGTTATACTCACAGTACCCAGAGGACTAGCAGGAGGATCACTGACCAGAAGAGCTGCAGAGGAACAGATGGCAGAGAGATGGACAGCTTTACAGGAGCAGCAGGCAGATCAGCAGAATGCCCAGGAAGGACCCAGCGATGGACGCAGATGTGATCAGGCCGGTAAAGACCGGTAAGAGGACGTCGGGGGAGAGCAGAGGGGGAGAGGGGGGGGGGAGAGCAGAGGGGGGGGTTGAGAGCAGAGGGGGAGGGGGGAGAGCAGAGGGGGAGGGGGGAGAGCAGAGGGGGAGACCGGAGAGGGAGCTGCAGAAGCAGAATAGAGATAATGGGGGAGGCAGTCAGATCGCGGGGGGACCAGAACGGGATGTCGGGGGGGAGGGGGGGGGCCGGTTGGGGGGAGCAGATCGCGGGGGGGGGGGCACGCTAGGGGCTATCACGGCAGCGCGCAGGGGCACCACGGGAGCGCGCACGGGCTGCAAAGTGAGCACAGTACTCACGTGCAGCAGATCGCAGATCGCAACAGGGAAGCACATTGGCAGGGGGCAGATCGCGGCAGGGAAGCACATGGCAGGGGGCAGATCACAGCAGGGAAGCACATAGCAGGGGGCAGATCGCAGCAGGAGGCAGATCGCAGCAGGGCGGCACATCAGGGAGCATGCAGGGGCCATCACGGGAAGCGCGCAATACTCACGTGGAGCCGGAGCGGCGGTGACATCGGCGGCGGCAGCAGCGGTGGCGTGGTACCACAAGTACCAGCCACTGCACGCTGCAGACATGTTGGGGGAGGGCTCACAGGCCAGCACAGGCCTGGGGAGGGCGGCCACCGGCAGATCAGACCGCCCCACTGCACACTGATTGGAGCGATTGCGCGTCATAGCACGATCGCTCCAATCAGTGCTGCAGGGGCTGGGGGCGACATGTTTGAGGTCCACCTATGATATGCTGCAGCAGCTGCGGCATCTCATAGCTGGATCTCACAGGATCGCACTAATTCGGGCATTATTTTTGCCGAAATTAGTGCGATCGATGTGGTTGGCGGTTCAGATTTGAACAGCCAATCACATCGATCGTCGATAGGGGGTGGCGATGCCGCCCCCCTGGGGTCAAGCAAAGGTCCCCTGCTGTAAGAAACAGCAGGGGACATCATTTGAAAGCCGTTGCTATGGCCACGGCAATCAAATGAAGTTTAGGCCGTAAAATTACGTCCCTGGTCGTTAAGTCACGTTAAAATAGGACGTAATTTTACGGCCCGCGGTCGTGAAGGGGTTAAACTAATTGGTTGGTTGAGGTCAGAGAATGTTTTTCCCACCATGAGGCCTTATTTGTGTAATGTTCCTGTACCCATTGTTCTCTTATTATGGTTATTTCCCATGTATCATCCCCACTCTAGAAATTCTCCATAAGGTTCTACGTGAGATAATCCAGCACTATGTGTGATGTGACCCTCATTCTGCTGGTATGATGACTCTTTACAGCGGCTGTTGTCTCCAGATGGGTTTTCCCTCAAGCTTCATGGAGGTTGCTGTAGTCAAGAAAAGCTGGATCGGTCCATCTGATTCTGACTCATGGCTCATTCTGACTTGTCTTTTTAGGATCACCCAGTCTCCTGGCTTGAGACCACATGCTCCTAACACTGATTTAGGATCTGGAATTGGAGGATACACATGATTAAAGCCTGCTTTACACATTGCAATTTCGCATACGATATCGTATGTGTGGCACGTTCAATTTGTTGAATGTGCCGCACATACGATTCACCCCCGTCACACATACTTACCTTCCATACGACCTCGATGTGGGCGGCGAACATCCACTTCCTGGAGTGGGAGGGACGTTTGGCGTCACATCGACGTCACGCGGCAGCCGGCCAATAGAAGTGGAGGGGCGGAGCTGAGCGGGACGTAAACATTCCGCCCACCTCCTTCCTTCCGCATTGTGGGCCGGGAGCCGCAGGACGCTGGTAAGAATCACTGCGATGTGTGCTACCCCGGGTACGATGAACAATCTGACGTGCAATTCTAGAGAAAGGTACGATGTGTATGCAATGAACGTTTTACCGTTCAATCGCAATCGCATGTACATGTCACACACTGCAATGTACCTTACGATGCCGGATGTGCGTCACTTACGACGTGACCCCGTCAACACATTGTAAGATACATTGCAGCGTGTAAAGCAGGCTTAACACACTATATAGGCAGTTGTATAAGGCTCGTACATCAATGATCAGGATATCACACTGCATCTGAAGTATCTGTGAGAAATATAATCAGATTGTAAGTACTAAACCAAAAATATCTTATGTAAAGATCTAATTATTAAGAAAAAGGAAAATTTGTTACATGATTCACCAGCGTCCACCATTATCTTGTGGATCGTTACATTTTTATGTTATAATCATTAAAATTCCAAACAACATACACTCATGTGAGTAACTATAGATACAATTAGATATTCCAATAAAGGAGGGGGCAGGGATTGGGGCAATAGCCCTAAACTCTCCCTACCTCGCAGCGGAGGTCGGCACCCTATAAGGCGAATTGGCGCCCCCGCTCACCGACAGAACCCTCCCTATCCCTACATTGCTAAGCTAATACGTGCTGCTAATGTCAGTGAGGGAATATAGAAACCGTGAGATACAGGGGATAAAGAGGCGTCAAAACTAAAAGAAATTAAATATCTCACATATATAACATGTACCCACTGTATAAATATAATAATAATATTAATAATAAGGCCAGGAAACGTCATGAGGAGATCTTGTCCAATCACAGACCCTCCACTTGTCCAATTCACACTCAGGCTAATAAAACTAAGCGCATATTTGTCAAACATTTAGCATGAAAGAAGCCCAACGTGTTTCTCCCCTCTTCACAGTGGCAGACAGGGGTTCATCAGGGGCATCCCCAGGTACTGTAAGATCTCTATAATGACCTCTTCTATAGAATATGTACTTTTACCACACACAAGCTAGGGACCCCAACGTAGAGAAATACTTTGGCGTAGTGTTGGGGCTCTATTGCATTGATCAATTCAGTAGCTAAATTTCTCTTGATTCATATGTTCATGGCAGTAATGCAGATTCCATTTTTCACATATTCACTCTTGCATATAGCTATTGGATTTTTCAAGTCAGTATTCACACAGCAGTTTCTTTTATTTCATGTATTCCCCTTACATAGTCACTGGTGTGCATACCTTATCTCCCCATAGTGATGTTTTTTTAGGTTTTTGCACCCAGTTCGGACTTAGAATGGTGTTCCAAACGTTATTCCTATTTGTTAGTATTTTTTCGTTTGTGAACCCTCCCCAACCACACCTATTGCCAATCCATATCATACGCATAAATAGCCTGGGTCTCAGCTTCCCATACACGGTAGGTTTTTTAACTGCATGAGAGGACACACACAAGCTAGGGACCCCAACGTAGAGAAATACTTTGGCATAGTGTTGGGGCTCTATTGCATTGATCAATTCAGTAGCTAAATTTCTCTTGATTCATATGTTCATGGCAGTAATGCAGATTCCATTTTTCCCATATTCACTCTTGCATATAGCTATTGGATTTTTCAAGTCAGTATTCACACAGCAGTTTCTGCTATTTCATGTATTCCCCTTACATAGTCACTGGTGTGCATACCTTATCTCCCCATAGTGATGTTTTTTTAGGTTTTTGCACCCAGTTCGGACTTAGAATGGTGTTCCAAACGTTATTCCTATTTGTTAGTATTTTTTCGTTTGTGAACCCTCCCCAACCACACCTATTGCCAATCCATATCATACGCATAAATAGCCTGGGTCTCAGCTTCCCATACACGGTAGGTTTTTAACTGCATGAGAGGACACACACAAGCTAGGGACCCCAACGTAGAGAAATACTTTGGCGTAGTGTTGGGGCTCTATTGCATTGATCAATTCAGTAGCTAAATTTCTCTTGATTCATATGTTCATGGCAGTAATGCAGATTCCATTTTTCACATATTCACTCTTGCATATAGCTATTGGATTTTTCAAGTCAGTATTCACACAGCAGTTTCTGCTATTTCATGTATTCCCCTTACATAGTCACTGGTGTGCATACCTTATCTCCCCATAGTGATTTTTTTTAGGTTTTTGCACCCAGTTCGGACTTAGAATGGTGTTCCAAACGTTATTCCTATTTATTTCACAGGCAACCACCAGCCATATACTTTACACATTTTCCAGACACCACTCACAAAACCACTTGCTCTCGTAACTACCAGTCAATCTCCCCTATTCACAAATACACAACAGGCAACTGAATATGTGACGGTTCTTCTGAAATTAATATGGCCAATAGCCATGAGACCCGTCTGCCCGTCAACAGATACCCCAAAAAAACAGACACGGTCAGGCAATCAGTGCCACACACTCCCCCGAGACCACAGGAAGACTACAGATTATGAAAAATCAGCAGACCTACCATGCTATCGTTAGGAGGTGATAAAATTCCTGGGGTGTCCAGCAAGTTATGCCATTCCAGTTGCCGGTTCATCAAGATTTCAGGTGTCTCCGTCTATTGGCCCCACGTTGGGCGTCATTAATGTTAGGGTGAACTCTTAACCAGAGATCACTAGTTGCCTACTGCCTGGCCTAATTGGTAGACTCTTATTCCTCATCTATGTATATACTGTAAGAAAAACAGGAGAACAAATGTGGTTTAAATGCAAAAAAGGTATACACCAAATTTTATTACAACATGAAAAATTCAATGAAGCACGAGGGTAAACATATATGTGCAAAAGACAGAGTTTACATTGGCACTAGAAGAAGTAATCACATGGAAAAAGTATCATTAAATAACACCTAATTTGGATAACATTGTAAACCATGTGATAACAGAGAACAATGGCTGGTAAAAAGGTTGCTGGTAAAAAGCAGTCAGTAAACAGTCAGCAGCACACAAAAAGCCATCAGCCTGTAGCAATCACATGGAAAAAGTTTCATTAAATAGTACTTCATTTGGATAACATTGTAAACCATGTGATAACAGAGAGCAATAGCTGGTAAGAAGCTGCTGGTAGAAAGCAGGCAGTAAACAGTCAGCAGCACACAAAAAGCCATCAGCCTGTAGGAACTACATACCAGAGGCTGCTGAAAAAGGTAATCACCAGTAGAAATAATAAAGTGCCAATAGTGCAAGACAAGACCAGGAGGTCCCCCCTGAAAGAAGGTAACGCGCGTTTCACAACCCCCTTTGGTCTGATGAAGCGGTAGTTACCAACACGTGAAACGCGCATTACCTTCTTTCAGGGGGGACCTCGTGGTCTTGTCTTGCACTATTGGCATTTTATCATTTCTACTGGTGATTACCTTTTTCAGCAGCCTCTGGTATGTAGTTCCTACAGGCTGATGGCTTTTTGTGTGCTGCTGACTGTTTACTGCCTGCTTTCTACCAGCAGCTTCTTACCAGCTGTTGCTCTCTGTTATCACATGGTTTACAATGTTATCCAAACAAGGTACTATTTAATGAAACTTTTTCCATGTGATTGCTACAGGCTGATGGCTTTTTGTGTGCTGCTGACTGTTTACTGACTGCTTTTTACCAGCAACCTTTTTACCAGCCCTTGTTCTCTGTTATCACATGGTTTACAATGTTATCCAAATTAGATGTTATTTAATGATACTTTTTCCATGTGATTACTTCTTCTAGTGCCAATGTGAACTCTGTCTTTTGCACATATATGTTTACCCTTGTGCTTCATTGAATTTTTCATGTAATAAAATTTGGTGTATACCTTTTTTGCATTTAAACCACATTTGTTCTCCTGTTTTTCTTATATTCCTTGAGTGGTTTTTGCACTTTCTATTTATGGTTAACCACACAGGTTTTTCCATATGATATCTGTAATGCTTTTTAGCATGTTCTATTTGTGAATACATGTTGTTGATATTTCCTATGGATATATATGTATATACTGTGTTGGTATAAGTGTTCTAACACATATATGGAGTGATATCACACTAATTATGACTTTTTTGGGATAGATATCTGTGGTATATTAAATTTTAGACAACCATGGTATACATAATGCCTGCACTTTTATGGCTCATTTAATTATAGTTATCCATGGCATATTTAATGCCTGTATCCCTTGGCATATTTAACCACAGATACATATGGGACATATGATGCCTGCACCACTATGATATATTTAATTATAGATATCTATGGTATATATAATGTCTGTATCCCTGGGATATAATGTTGGTTTTCCATTCATGCATTATTTATTTTCCCAATTATGACATTATATTTGTAATATCTTTGCCATGAATTATATGATGGATATGGGATCGTCATTCTCTATCTGTATATCTACTGTGTTGTTAAATAAGTACCAGATGGCCGATTTGTCTTATATAAATATATTTTCAATAGGAACTCATATGTGGCCATACTGACAGTGTGAGGTGAATTGATCTCACTAGGTCTCTGGCATGGTATTCTATTTGGGCTTGTATGCATGCGCACCTCCTGCTCCGGGGCGTCATCACGTCGCTGTGTCTCTATGCCTTGTGTGGCGTCCGCTCACGTGACCGCCATGTGACTCGTCACGTGGTCGTCGCGTGATTGGTACGTCAGGTGACATCGACGCGGCGAGTGACTGGCGTCTTGGGTTGCTGTGGCAGCTCATGCATCACTTACCCACCCACCACCTCTGATTGGATGATGTCCCCTTTTTAATCCTGCACTTTCCTCACTAAACCACTCCCCCTGATGAAGGCTTTTCCTGCCGAAACGGCCGTCGGGTGGACGCTGACACCAGGTCTCTCCCAGTCTCTTCAAGTATGTCCACATCCATAACGGGGACTGGCCCTTCTTTTTGATTTTTCAGTCTCATGTTTGTGGTAATCGGGCCCAGTATTCACTGTGTCAATTACATGACATATGACAATTTAGTCTATTAGTTTGGTTATTCACACATGTGACTTACTGGTTGTCCCAATACATGCCTGATATCACTGGCAATATTTTGCTTTTATACTATGTATATATTTTTTACATCTTTTCTATACTGTGTATATGGCAATTTAACTATTTTCATGACTTAGCAGTGAATATTGTTATTCTTACTTAGCCGGGACTTTCCTGTTGTTGGTGTTCCTTTTGTAATTGTGCTGCTCACCACCTACCTTAATAAAGTTTTTCACTTTTCCGTCAATTGGGCTTTGTTGGTAGTTTTTTCTCTGTTTTTTCATGTTTTCCCACGACTAGCCCTAGTCCTTCCAAACATTATATTATGATTTTTCTTTGTACTGTGTATACCAACTTCTGGAGATATGGATTGGTTGAGAGTTTTGTTTAATAATTGGTATAGACCAAGTGCATGCGTAAAGAATTCACACTAGACACAGTCGGATATGAAATCTCTTCACAGTAAAAATGGCAGCCAAAGAGAGCGAGAAGAAGCATGCGTCCTCTTGATATAGGCTAGGGGTGTACACAAGTTCAGATATGTCCATTTAGTGGGACAGTTCATGGGCTAGCCAATGGGGAGATCCGTGTTGTTGTTGATGGGCAGGTCTGACTTCAGTGAAGGAATCCATGGTGTCATCTGATATGTGGGTTGGTCCTCTAGCTTGACCAGGGATCTTCCCTTATATGGTGGTCTTCTTACATCTGGACATTCCTCGCATTCCAGGCAAGGTGTGGAGAAGAGGAAATGGCAGCCATCTTTAAATCTGTGTCATGTGTATGATCTGAAACCTGAATTATGTAAGGCAAATCAACATATTTCCCACAATCCCTTGTCAAGAGGTTAATTATTTGATGGAAAGGGCCTCCTCAACATGTCCATGTCTTTTGCCTTATAACCCTTCTGGGCACCTCTACCTATTTCTCTTATATATAGCTGCTTTACTTTTACTATGTCCATTCATCATCCCTAAACGTTTATGGTTGTATAAAGTTTCTCTTGGTTCATACCTTGCTATGTACTACGGTATACTACAGTTTTATATAATAATTCCCTACAGTCCTGTATGCTTTATTGATAGTTTGTCCCATAATTTTCATTATAAAAAAAGTATGCGCATATCTCTTTATTTCAGGAGTATATGCATTTGTCATGTGGGAATCTTGTATTGGAACATATCTCATTATGACTTGATGGGATATTGCTACTAAGCTTACCACATGAGTCTCTTTTATGTTTTCATCTGTTTATCAAATGCTCATCTTGTTTTAATTTGATTTACATGCACCCTGGGTCATTTGTTTCTGTTTCATGCAATGTCCATTAATTGTCCCTCTGCAGGGATCCAGCTTTTCTTCTATGCGTTACCTCCTATCGCTGAAGTTTTGCCATTTGCATCTTATTGTGTTTACTGCACAAGCACTGTATATATGCAATTTGTGCTCACACACCAATTCTCTATTGATCATGTAGTACATGCGTGCTTATATGTTTTTCTCTGTACCACACATGCACTAAATTTACGCAGCTGGGGCTTTTATCTTAATTCTCCATCGACTACACAGTACATGCATGTCTTGTGCGGCCGCACTGAGTAACCGCTATTCCCTTATGCACACTGCGCCTGCGTGCAATCAGCACTTGTTTCTGATTCTGGATGTGCAGCTGTACATGACGTCTCTTTGATGCATTCCCTCCCCAAACACCTTCGCCTTGGACCAGGGTAATTATACAATTTGCATTTACCCTTTGATTACTACACATTTCACCTGAAGCTGCATTGCAGTGATATGTGTGGGGCTGTTCCTAGTAGTCCCTCCTCAGCTCTGCTACCCTGCAGCACTTAGCATGGGTCCAGGGTTTTTCTTGGTCTATATGTCCTGTCACACCATCTCTTGCCAGGCCTTGCTTGTACTCCTTCCAGCTGGGTATTCTATAGTCTCTCCGGAGGTACTAATTGTGGATTTCCCACCATTTATCCTTCCATGCTGATTATATTGTTCCTTTGTTGATAATATCCTATCTTATCCACAGTCTAGTTGGATTGTATTTGGAAATTGCATGCATTATACACATGTACTGTTTTTAGGCCTAGCAGAGTTTTTACTGTGCATATTGGTGCACTAGTGGTGTTGATCTCCTTTGGTGAAAGGATTGTTTATATTATATATATTTTGGTACCTACATCCAGGAACCCACAGAACCTATGTAATATTATAATCATATCTTTATGGTCTATCAATTCATATTTCTACTAGTGCATGGGGATGGCCTGATATAGTTACTTGCTATACAGACTTATTATCGCTGTGGGGCTGCCTATGGTTGTATTCATAATTTTAAATGTTTTTAACTGTGTGGTGTGTTGTAATCAATAAAGTTATATTTGTTATTTAATTAATTTCCATTGTCTAGTATGCACATCTCATGTGTATGAGCTTTACTCTTCCACTTTTGACTTTCTTGTCATACATGATCTTGCACCCGCCATTTGAATAATTATTATATTAGCTGTGCGCTCCTTCTCACATATTGATATATCAGGATGTGGCCATGATGGGGACATATACCAGTATGGGGCTATGATGATGATGGAGACATATATATCAGGATGAGGCTATATATACCAGGACGGGGCTATGATGGAGCCATATATACTAGGATGGGCCATATTCTCCACTACATAGCCATGGTTATACACCAGGATGGGCAACATATTTACCAGGAAGTGGCCCAGGATGGGAGACATTAGTACAGGATGGGAGTCAGTAGTTCACAATGAAGGGGAAGGGAGGTCAACTCATATGTCTTTATAGGATTTAGAATGCTGCAACGGCCCATACATCTGACTAACTTGTGGGGGGGGGCTGGTTCCAGGCTCAAACTTTTCACCAGGGCCGGTTGAACTCTAGTTATGCCACTAGTGAGTATCCCCATCACATATGGTGCTTAAGGCTATGTGCACACTAGGCCATTTTATCCGCGGATTTACCTGCGGTTTTGCTGCAGAAATTTCTTGAGAAATGTTTGAAATCTTTCTGCAGACATTTCCCAGCAAAACCTATGGGAAAAAAAATAGCTGTGCGCACACTGCGTTTTTTTTCTCAAGAAAATTCTTTGCGAAGATTTTCTTGAGAAAATTTCTTGAGAAAATGTGCATGTCACTTCTTTTCCGCAGGTACCTGGGAAATACCCCTGGTATTTCACTCCATTCACTGTAATGTAATCGCGAAATACCGGGGGTATACCGCCGGTAGCAAATGATGTGCGGTATACCCCTGGTATAGCCGCGATTTACCTGTGGTAATGTTCATCGCTGCCTGCGGTTTTGCAGGGAGTGATGTCATTATGACATAAGAGGAAGCGATGCAGAGTAAACACAGACGTCACACTCCCTGGACGCCGCATGGAAGCGCTTCCGTGTGACCTCCCAGTGCCCGTGCAGTCTGTGTCCCGCTCCAGCCGCGCTGCTGCAAGCCCTGCAGTGTGTCAGTGTCTGCCCGCAGTATCAGCAGCTTGTCACCCTGCAGCGCAGGCAGACACTGACACACAGCAGGATGCCGAGCGCTGCTGTCAGGAGGTGAGATGAGATCATTACCTGCTGTGATGATCTCCTGCCTCCTGGCGTCACCGCTGTCACTGCCGCCTATGCCCGCGGCCCGAGACTGTCACTAGCGGTGACGTCACGGGCTCTCGCGATACTGCTGACTAGAGTTGAGCGCGGTTCGTGGTTCGTGGTTCTCCAGTTCTAGGCTCGAGTGATTTTGGGGCCTGTTCTAGATCGAACTAGAACTCGAGCTTTTTGCAAAAGCTCGATAGTTCTAGAAACGTTCGAGAACGGTTCTAGCAGCAAAAAAACAGCAAAATCCTAGCTTGGTTTCTGCTGTAATAGTGTAAGTCACTCTGTGAATCACACTATTATGACATTTCAGTGTATAGTGTGCGTGAACAGCGCCTTCAGATCACTGCTGTTTGTATAATGGCGATCGCCATTTTTTTTTTTTTTTCTTGTCTTCCTTCCCTAAGCGCGCGCGTCTTGTGGGGCGGGCCAGCATGTCAGCCAATCCCAGAAACACACACAGCTGAGTGGACTTTGAGCCAGAGAAGCAACGGCATGTGTGATAGGATGTCCATGTCACATGTCCCTGCATTATAAAACCGGACATTTTCTTCCAGGACGCCATTATCTGCCTTCTGCGTCTTTGCTGTCAGACATCACTGTCGCAGCTCCGTCCTCCTGAGTCCTATAGCCGATACAGCTGTATGCGCTGCATACACAGCGTTAGACAGCATAGGGAGAGCACTTTATAGCAGTCCTTTTAAGGGCTCAAACCGGCAGGGTCAGAGAGCCATAGGTGACAGGTCCTGCAAACAGCAACAGCGTCTGTGTAGCCAAGGTCAGGGATTTCCTCCCTGCATTTCACCATTAGGAGGGAATAGAAAGGCAGGCTTCCATTCCTCTACCCAGAGCACCACAATCCTGCCACTGTACCCTCTTGTCCTCTGCACACTCCAACTCATTATAACTAAGCCATTATACTAGCAAACACTCAGTGTACCTAGTGGCATCCTATCTGTGGCTATTGGACTTTGCTATAGTCCCACTAGTGCAAAGACATTTGCAGAGCACGTCTGCCTGCATTGCACACTCAAACTTTTTTAAACTAAGCAATTTTACTAGCAAACACTCAGTGTACCTAGTGGCATCCTAAACGTGGCTATTGGACTTTGCTATAGTCCCACTAGTGCAAAGACATTTGCAGAGCACGTCTGCCTGCATTGCACACTCAAACTTTTTTAAACTAAGCAATTTTACTAGCAAACACTCAGTGTACCTAGTGGCATCCTAAACGTGGCTATTGGACTTTGCTATAGTCCCACTAGTGCAAAGACATTTGCAGAGCACGTCTGCCTGCATTGCACACTCAAACTTTTTAAACTAAGCAATTTTACTAGCAAACACTCAGTGTACCTAGTGGCATCCTAAACGTGGCTATTGGACTTTGCTATAGTCCCACTAGTGCAAAGACATTTGCAGAGCACGTCTGCCTGCATTGCACACTCAAACTTTTTTAAACTAAGCAATTTTACTAGCAAACACTCAGTGTACCTAGTGGCATCCTAAACGTGGCTATTGGACTTTGCTATAGTCCCACTAGTGCAAAGACATTTGCAGAGCACGTCTGCCTGCATTGCACACTCAAACTTTTTTAAACTAAGCAATTTTACTCGCAAACACTCAGTGTACCTAGTGGCATCCTAAACGTGGCTATTGGACTTTGCTATAGTCCCACTAGTGCAAAGACATTTGCAGAGCACGTCTGCCTGCATTGCACACTCAAACTTTTTTAAACTAAGCAATTTTACTAGCAAACACTCAGTGTACCTAGTGGCATCCTAAACGTGGCTATTGGACTTTGCTATAGTCCCACTAGTGCAAAGACATTTGCAGAGCACGTCTGCCTGCATTGCACACTCAAACTTTTTTAAACTCAGCCATTATACTAGCAAACACTCAGTGTACCTAGTGGCATCCTAAACGTGGCTATTGTACTTTTGTCTATTCACAGTATTGGAACGATATTTGCAGCACGTCTGCCTGCATTGCACACTCTAACTTTTTTAAACTCAGCCATTATACTAGCAAACACTCAGTGTACCTAGTTGTATCCTAAACGTGGCTATTGTACTTTTGTCAATTCACAGTATTGGAACGTTATTTGCAGCACATCTGCCTGCATTGCACACTCAAACTTTTTTAAACTCAGCCATTATACTAGCAAACACTCAGTGTACCTAGTTGTATCCTAAACGTGGCTATTGTACTTTTGTCAATTCACAGTATTGGAACGTTATTTGCAGCCACTAGGTACACTGAGTGTTTGCTAGTAAAATTGCTTAGTTTAAAAAAGTTTGAGTGTGCAATGCAGGCAGACGTGCTCTGCAAATGTCTTTGCACTAGTGGGACTATAGCAAAGTCCAATAGCCACGTTTAGGATGCCACTAGGTACACTGAGTGTTTGCTAGTATAATGGCTTAGTTTAAAAAAGTTTGAGTGTGCAATGCAGGCAGACGTGCTCTGCAAATGTCTTTGCACTAGTGGGACTATAGCAAAGTCCAATAGCCACGTTTAGGATGCCACTAGGTACACTGAGTGTTTGCTAGTAAAATTGCTTAGTTTAAAAAAGTTTGAGTGTGCAATGCAGGCAGACGTGCTCTGCAAATGTCTTTGCACTAGTGGGACTATAGCAAAGTCCAATAGCCACAGATAGGATGCCACTAGGTACACTGAGTGTTTGCTAGTATAATGGCTTAGTTATAATGAGTTGGAGTGTGCAGAGGACAAGAGGGTATAGTGGCAGGATTGTGGTGCTCTGGGTAGAGGAATGGAAGCCTGCCTTTCTATTCCCTCCTAATGGTGAAATGCAGGGAGGAAATCCCTGACCTTGGCTACACAGACGCTGTTGCTGTTTGCAGGACCTGTCACCTATGGCTCTCTGACCCTGCCGGTTTGAGCCCTTAAAAGGACTGCTATAAAGTGCTCTCCCTATGCTGTCTAACGCTGTGTATGCAGCGCATACAGCTGTATCGGCTATAGGACTCAGGAGGACGGAGCTGCGACAGTGATGTCTGACAGCAAAGACGCAGAAGGCAGATAATGGCGTCCTGGAAGAAAATGTCCGGTTTTATAATGCAGGGACATGTGACATGGACATCCTATCACACATGCCGTTGCTTCTCTGGCTCAAAGTCCACTCAGCTGTGTGTGTGTCTGGGATTGGCTGACATGCTGGCCCGCCCCACAAGACGCGCGCGCTTAGGGAAGGAAGACAAGAAAAAAAAAAAAAAATGGCGATCGCCATTATACAAACAGCAGTGATCTGAAGGCGCTGTTCACGCACACTATACACTGAAATGTCATAATAGTGTGATTCACAGAGTGACTTACACTATTACAGCAGAAACCAAGCTAGGATTTTGCTGTTTTTTTGCTGCTAGAACTGTTCTCGAACGTTTCTAGAACTATCGAGCTTTTGCAAAAAGCTCGAGTTCTAGTTCGATCTAGAACAGGCCCCAAAATCACTCGAGCCTAGAACTGGAGAACCACGAACCACGAACCGCGCTCAACTCTAGTCAGCAGTATCGCGAGAGCCCGTGACGTCACCGCTAGTGACAGTCTCGGGCCGCGGGCATAGGCGGCAGTGACAGCGGTGACGCCAGGAGGCAGGAGATCATCACAGCAGGTAATGATCTCATCTCACCTCCTGACAGCAGCGCTCGGCATCCTGCTGTGTGTCAGTGTCTGCCTGCGCCGCAGGGTGACAAGCTGCTGATACTGCGGGCAGACACTGACACACTGCAGGGCTTGCAGCAGCGCGGCTGGAGCGGGACACAGACTGCACGGGCACTGGGAGGTCACACGGAAGCGCTTCCATGCGGCGTCCAGGGAGTGTGACGTCTGTGTTTACTCTGCATCGCTTCCTCTTATGTCATAATGACATCACTCCCTGCAAAACCGCAGGCAGCGATGAGCATTACCACAGGTAAATCGCGGCTATACCGGGGGTATACCGCACATCATTTGCTACCGGCGGTATACCCCCGGTAATTCGCGATTACATTACAGTGAATGGAGTGAAATACCAGGGGTATTTCCCAGGTACCTGCGGAAAAGAAGTGACATGCACATTTTCTCAAGAAATTTTCTCAAGAAAATCTTCGCAAAGAATTTTCTTGAGAAAAAAAACGCAGTGTGCGCACAGCTATTTTTTTTTCCCATAGGTTTTGCTGGGAAATGTCTGCAGAAAGATTTCAAACATTTCTCAAGAAATTTCTGCAGCAAAACCGCAGGTAAATCCGCGGATAAAATGGCCTAGTGTGCACATAGCCTTAAGCACCATATGTGATGGGGATACTCACTAGTGGTATAACTAGAGTTCAACCGGCCCTGGTGAAAAGTTTGAGCCTGGAACCAGCCCCCCCCCACAAGTTAGTCAGATGTATGGGCCGTTGCAGCATTCTAAATCCTATAAAGACATATGAGTTGACCTCCCTTCCCCTTCATTGTGAACTACTGACTCCCATCCTGTACTAATGTCTCCCATCCTGGGCCACTTCCTGGTAAATATGTTGCCCATCCTGGTGTATAACCATGGCTATGTAGTGGAGAATATGGCCCATCCTAGTATATATGGCTCCATCATAGCCCCGTCCTGGTATATATAGCCTCATCCTGATATATATGTCTCCATCATCATCATAGCCCCATACTGGTATATGTCCCCATCATGGCCACATCCTGATATATCAATATGTGAGAAGGAGCGCACAGCTAATATAATAATTATTCAAATGGCGGGTGCAAGATCATGTATGACAAGAAAGTCAAAAGTGGAAGAGTAAAGCTCATACACATGAGATGTGCATACTAGACAATGGAAATTAATTAAATAACAAATATAACTTTATTGATTACAACACACCACACAGTTAAAAACATTTAAAATTATGAATACAACCATAGGCAGCCCCACAGCGATAATAAGTCTGTATAGCAAGTAACTATATCAGGCCATC